>NW_010145903.1:0-40262 GCF_000699245.1 Pterocles gutturalis | reverse complement strand
GATTTTTTGTCACTTTTTTACATTGCCTTTCCTTTACATTTCTAAATAGTTACTATAATTGATTTTCGGGTTGCATTCAATTTTTTTTTTTTTTTTTGTAGGAGAATCATTTATAGTTTTTATGTAGTGGAAGAAATGGTTGAAGTGAATAGCATTTTTGTTTAGCTGGGGTATTAATGTTCACCCAAATGTTTATAATGTGAATGTGCAAAGCACTAAAAGCTTTCGAGCTAAATGCAAATTAGTAGAGCACTCAAATGACATTTTTAGAAGGAGTTTTCATCTGTCAATGTAGCATAATATTAAGTCAAACTAAAGTCACTACTTCAGCTACTGGCCATTTGAAAAAAATTCATAAGATACTGGAGTTGACAGAAAAGAAAACAAACTACATAAATATTTTTCAACATATTATATTAACCAAGCAGCTGCTACAGGATTTCACAAGAAGTTAGCATATAATGTCTCCCTTTAGAATATATTTTGAGTGTATGCAATGTCAAAAATCTAAATCCCCGGGTTTTGCATAATGCATTAAGGTCCACATCTGAGACTAGAAAGATTTTTCAAAGCAATGTCATGTGATGAAATAACACATGCTTCACTCAGGAAAAAAAAAAAATCAAGGAATATTATGAGTTAGGAAAAAATGCAAACATTAATATTCTAAAGTGTTAATCCATGTAATGTAGATGCATTAATCACCACTACTGTAATTGGATTTTTTTTTAATCATTGACTTACAGCAAACACTTAGATTTTTCTGTTTTTTTAAACAAAAGGCCAAACGTTAATCATAAGAAACTGTCAAGTGACATTAAAGATTAGAAACTCACAAAAGCAAAAAATCTGACACGTATGGCTGAAAGTCCATCCTTCACCCACCCCCGTGGAGTGGAGGTGCTGCTCTGCACCAGCAATGTCCAGGCTCTCCCAGTGTTTCAGACCCTCCCAGTACCCCGCAGCATGGAAGGTGATGTTACGGGAGTTTTCACACGCATTCCGAATTTGTGTGCCGGCACGGGCATAGGTTTGCCCTTCAGGAGCAATTTGGTGCAACTTGTGTTTACGAGTCTAACCCCCTGGTCTGTGGCAGCATGATAAAATTGGAAGAGAACACTGAAATGGGAACACAAGTTTCATCTGTTGATCTTACAGGATTTTAGCATCTCTTCACACAATTTGCACGTCTTCAATTTATCTTCAAGATGTGTTTTCTGGACAAAGCGAGGAGCCCATGTTTCCGGGGACACATCCCTTGCGGAGGCCAAGGTGGCTGCACTGGGTGCTGTGGGCAGAGCCCGCCCCACGGGCCCGGGGACACTCGTGAGCACCAGCACAATGACTGGAGAGACGCAACGACTTACTCCTGTTAATGAACAACATATCGCATATTAATAGATGATTTAAAATAATTACATGCTTTAATATTTTCTAAAGAACAGTTACTTGTCTTTTGAAAGTTTCGTACTTCTAATAGGAAAGAAAGCAAGTGCTTTTTCAGAGAAACAATGTATAATAATATGTCAGTAAAGATTGAGCAATTTTGAGTAGTGATGGGTGAAAAGGACATTATGTTCTTTTTTCTTGTCATGGTCGGTATTTTTCTGTCAGTTGGCAAAGGCTGCACTCAGCAAGAAGAAGCTAAAGACCTGCATTGAGAGACGTGAGGGTGACAGCTAACCTGACAGGTCAGAAGATGACTGCAGAATTAGCCTTACTTTAATTCTCACTAAAATTCACAGCTCCTGACGAGGAAATGGGAAAAAGAAATTTCCTTACACATTTTCTTTTCATTTCATGTGCAGATTATACATATTCTGCTTCCATTAACAAGAAGGAGATTGTGCTTTATGCAGCTCTATATTTAAGGGCAAAAGACCAAGCAGATGACAAGAGTGACCCTTCTCTTGTCTTATGATCACTGCCAGTTTGACATGACACTAATTAGACTGCCTTAATCTAAACCCAGTTAGTTCTGCATGCTTGCAGCAAAACCGTTGTAAACCCGAACATAAATTGCCTTGGGCCTTTGTCTTCCTAAGATACATACACACACATATTTCATAATCCAATCCTGATAGTCTTAATATATGAGAGTACTGCATACATTATTCTTAATTTTCAATTTTACAATTACCTTCCATTCCTGTTGTAGAATATTATGCAGTGTATGTGCCAGCAGAGTCAGAGGAGCTGTAAGGAGATTGTTTCATAGTTCATTAAAAAATGCACGCTGCATGCAATCTGAAATAGCCTGTGGTTGGTAAGCCTAGACACAGTTTACATTTTCCTTTAATGGTGAAATACGATTGCAGAACTATGAAGTGAGATGTACACAAACTACTGTCATTTAAAAGGAAATCTTCATTTTGGAAAATAAGTCTACATACAAATTAACTGAAAATTTTACCATTCTTAGTAGATGAAAAAAATAGCTAAAAATGGTCTGTTTAGAAAATACAAGGGATAAAAATGTTATTGCAAATATAACTGTGGTTACTGAGTAACTGCAAATTGATTTGGACTACAAAACAGTGCTAAAAATGGTAGATAATAGATCCACAAGTAACCTCTGAGTGTTTCTCATTCAACTTTGTCTGTTATAACACAGCTAATGTGTTGCAGAAATACACTTATTCTTAGTTAAGTAAATTGCAAATAGAACATCTGAAAGGTATTATGTTCCTTTAAAAATTAAAACAAATTTGGATTAAGTGGTGCTTTTATTCTTATTTGTACCAATCCTCCTTAATGCTCAGTTCTCTGGTATTATTTGGTTAATTTTGGAGTTTTTTGGGTTCTTTTTTAAACAATTAAGCAGAAAGTTTAATGAATGAAAGCTTTCAAAACGAGATCTTTGCACATTAAAAAAAAAGAAACGAACACTAAGGCATAAACCCAATTATTTGTACTAACTGAAGAGTTGATTTAAACCACCATCACACACCTTTAGGTGCAGAAGAGCTTTTTTTTTTTTTTTTTTTTTTTAATCTGTATGTTTTCAGTTTTGGATTGCTACCTGAGACTGGTTTTTTCCCCTCTCGTTTCCAGGTTTGCATAGCAACTAAGCTGCACAATGGAAAAGTCACCACTAAAGACACCCAAGAAGTTGGATTAATGAATATTAAAATGTTGTAATTCATACTGAAACAATATTCTACCAACTTTTTCTGTGGAATTTAACTAAAAAAACCAAGCGTAACTGGCATATAACATTTCCATGAATGGGACCCTTAGGCTTATTCAGCTGAGCATGTTTAGCTTGCCAAGTTTAAATATTTTCAGAACTGATCCTCGGACTGAGAAGCCTTCATCACAGCACAGCATTTAAAATGATGGATGTGATACATATTTAATACAATAAAATGGCCATTTATATGCTCATACTAGGCACAAGGGAAATCCTTGCAGGAAAGAATTCTAAAATCAAAAGGGGTCTATTCTCTCGTTGCTGTTCAAGGAATAGATACCTGGCTCCCATTACTGCTGATGGGTGTAATGAGCCCAGGTCTTCCACGCATCAGTGGGACAACACCTATTTAAGGGTCCAGTTCAGCAGAATGGAAGCCCTGCACATGTTGAGCTGAAAGAAATTCCACAGGTTTCCACTGTGCAGCTGAATGACGGGTGAGAACCACGCTCCAGGGCTATCGTAGCATCGCTTCAGCCAAGCAAGCCTCCACAGAGTGCATCTATGCCATCCACTCCCCAGTCATACAGAAAATACGGACATAGAGTGATCCCTTGGAGCTCCAAAGAATGCTGCCTGAATTTCATTACTTCAGTTATGCCCAGCTGGGCAGCAAGGTTCCGAGCAGCTAGGAACCCTATTGCACGGGTGGGCTGTTTTTTATCACCTCAATGGCACTTAAAGAATGTGTGGGAGAAGGGGGGTGTAGAAGAGTGAACCCAAGTTAATTTCCTGAAGCTTTCCAAAAAAGTGTATGCAGCAACAAATAAGCAAACTAACAGCAGCACTGTTAACAAAACAAGGTCAGGGTAGACAGAAGCAGGGAAACAGCAGTAAGAACACACAACATGCTAACTGAACACATCTACAGCGCTGACAAGCATGGTTGGTTTGGGCCATCAAAGAGATGGCCATGTGCAACTGCACAGTTGTTATTCAGTCCTTCCAGATTACAATTAAACATGCCAATTTGAGCTACTAACAACCCTCCTGAATGTGGACCACAGTACCCCTGGGAAGAAGTCTGTAGGATGTTCTTATGCGGTTCCCCACCCCCAACCTTTTTTTTTTTCAGGGACACACTGAAAGCCCGTTTTCACAAACAGGAGTCTCTGCTGAGTTTTGATGGCTTTTGATCAGGCACTAGCCCTTCAGCACTGCCGGCCACTGTGGCAAAATTGACCACAGCAGCATTAAATTATTCTGACTCATATTGCTGGCTCTGCAACTAAGGCCCATAACATCTGAAGACATTTCTAAGATGATTTCATGGCACAGTAGAGAAGGACACCTGAGCCCAACTTCTTTATAGCTACTCATAATATATGGAAATCCATTAAAATCTGATAAACACGCTAGTTTTGTATTTGCATATCTGATTAGAAGGCTGTGCAACAGAATCATCTGTTTTGTTAACATCACATGTTCTGGCTTAATAGCTGAACTACTACAGAGGATGCTGTAACTTTGAGCTCTGGTTCAACGGCTGTTAATAGCACACATCAAGTATGAAAGACTAAAATTAAAGCTGAAGCTGTTTGTTGACGTGAAGAATAAACCTCATAAAACCTTTAGTCTATGTGTGTTATGCCGAGTCAGAAACGATTCACCGACAAAAAGCAGTTACCGATTTTAGCAAATTAAGAAAACAAGAATATGTATTGGAACTTATTTAAATATCCCAAATTCCACTTAATAGCATGAGCTGCTGGCTCGGTAAAATTCTGGAAATGCACCCTGCCGTTTGTACTAATTGGTGGGAAATGCAGGCCTGTGTCAAAGACAACTAATTGTCTGATGAAAATAGCTTGTTTCTGACATCAGTACATACCACACCCCTATATCACATGAGGAGGGTTTCAAAAAAGGTGTTATATATTGTCATGGTAATTATAATTGGGTTATATGTATCCAAGGTACAAAACCCATACAAGGTGACAGCATAAAAGAAGGTCTTATAAATGAGACTGTAGGGCATTTAACTAAACAATTGCACACAGAATAAAGAGCTTACATAAAAGTGTGTATTATGTAGATGTTAGAAACCTGTGTCTCTGAGAAGACACTATTTTGACCATAATGCATTCTGTCATGTGAGATAAAATGCAGAGAATATTTACATTTCTCCCACTCACTGAGCTTCTACCACACGGCTTGCATTTTTCTCACATCAATAGACATCTTTTTAAACATTATATTCATGTCTGTCTCTCTTGATGGCAAATAAAATTCAATAAATAAAAAACTTTATGATAAATATGTTAGATTTAAGAATCAGTTGTGATAAAATGCACAGGTTTTCAAAAATGATTTGTTAAAAACAAATAAATTTAACAAGACATGTACACAAGCTCAAAATATATTAATATATTGTAGATGATGCACAATAACATAATGACCCAAAAGAGCATTTGCACAGTTTTTCACACTGCTTAACTTACTGCTAAGTAAGACAAATAATCAACAGAACTTGGACCCACTGCCTCTGTAGATCAGATCAACATGATCAACTGCAACAGCATGACTTGTCAAGGCATTTCAAACCAGTCGCACTTATAGATAGCTACTGTATAGCAGGGGACATGTTCACTACAAAACCATCAACAAGTCTAGTGTCACTTAGAATACAGTTATAGATCACTAAATATTTCTATCAATGCTATAATGCACAGCACACTCTTTTACATTCACCCAAACAGGTTGGTGTACTTGGCAAACCAATAATTTGTAATAAAATATAATTAGTGAGTACAATTTAAATGTCCTACTGCGCTCCTGGTAATCATCTCCTTTTAGGTAATTTGAAATTGCACAGTTAATGTCTATCGTCTCAGAGTTAAACAAATAGAAGACTTACTGCAAATCACCACTTCCTCAGTTCAAATTTTTGCTTCAACCTTTTTGCAAGATGTCTATTTCTCAAATACTATTCCTAGCTTTCATTTATTTTTGCTTTTAATAGAGTAAAGCATATAAAAGGTAAAGAATCTTGCTGTATCACTTAACTGCTTTTATTTGATTTTCTACTTTTTAGTTTCCTACCTTTTTCTTAGCAATGACTTTAAGAGATTGTTTTAAGTGTTTTATTATTATTTCCCTTATGGAACCGCCACAAAAGTCAAACAGATAACATGCCCTTTGGGGTTTTTAGAAATGCAAAACAAGAAACAGCCCACGACCGATACAAAGAGCTTAGAATAAAGACAAGACAAAAGAGTAGCAGTATCATTACTTACTTTTTAATGATGAAAACTAAGGCACAGAATGAGTAAGCTTTTTCCATAATGTCACACAGAAGAAAGTGAACCCAGACCTCTTACTTCATAGTTCAATGACTAAACCCCATGTCAGCCTTCCTGCAATTTTGAGGATATGGATCCTACTCCCCAAAACTTGAGCCTCAAACATGCACTTTCATCTCTACATGTCTTAATCAGAGGGTACATACAAAGATTGAAACAACTGATATAGGGTAGCTACATTAGTTTTACAATTAAGTTTTGAATTTTAAAAAAATACCTGTTTGATCATATAAATATGCAACCCCACTGAAATGGCAGGGTTTCATAAGCACTCACCACTCCAGCTCTTCACTTTCTTCCAGCCATGCAAGACAATTCTCTTAGACCACAAAATGAACATGTCTAATTTCAGATAAGACCAAATTTGCATGGTGAGTTGCACAGCTAGATGGAGGAGCAGACTAAGGACAGACCACAACTGCAGGAAAATATTAAGGTCTAATACCATTCTATTACTCTCCTCTTAATGTAATGCCAGACTGTATCTGCAGGCATGTTCACGCTTGTGGACTGGGGAGAAGTTACAATGGCAAGATCCATTGCTATAAGAACCCATTTCTTTCTACCTGGTAGAGAGTGACAAAGGCTTTCTCAAGCTTCAGTGAGGCATTCCCTGTTTGAAATGGGGCTGCTCCTGCCGCAACTATCAATGTCCTCAACAAATTGCATGGCAGAGTTCTTTACCAGCTAGTGAAGACAATCACACCCACATTGCTTCACACTCATCAAAATGTTTGATCTATGTGCATCTGAATTATATATTGCTCAAGGGCCAGTCATCCATGGCAGGCTTCAGCATTATCCCCTCCAAGAGTTAGTTCTACCTATCCTAAACGTGCTGCTTGACCTACTGCCATTCACAGGCTTGCCATTGCTCTCTCAAGGACCAAATAACACCAGTAACCTTATTATTGTCTCTGGAACACATTCACTGAAGTCCTAATCCCATATTCCCTGCTAGCACTGAGTTAAAATGCTTCTCAAATGGAAACTAGTTTCTTACATCACAAAGGACAAAGCACTATTTGACATCATAGTATTACTAGGCTGAACTTAGTTACACTTCTTGCAGTATATTTTAGGTGTAGCTGGCCCTGCCTTGGGTATGGAAGCTATCTTAAATGACTGCTTAAAATTCCGTTCAGTTCAATTTTTGTTCCTGCAGCAATGTCAAGATTAGAACTTCAACACAATAGATGTATTGAATAGTGTCAAGCCCTTCAAATCACAAAATTGACTTTAGAACACGAAATACTCTGAAAGAAATTAGCATGTTGGAAGTTTTTATATTTGTCTTCTGGAATCTAAGCCTTCAATTCTAACTTTCAAGCTTTACTTCATATATACGTGAGATCGAAGATCTACACTTGAAAAATAAAAAATCCCCAAATTTCAGACACTTGCTATTACATGTCATTTGCTTTTATTACTTCATATAAAGCATATCAAATATCACAAGATCCATTGTGAATCAAGAGTTTGGGAGCAGTGGTCTCGTGTTTAGCATGATATTCTGAAACTAAGAGATATCTGCCTGACATTTTAAAAATACAAAAAAAATTCTGAAATTTATAACAAAGCCCTTTATATGGGCTAGACATCTATAGCACTGAAACAATGTAACTTCTGGGTAGAATGGGGAGGAATGGAAAGGGACCACAACAACTGGAAGATGGAGGAGGCACTTTGATCCTTGCAGAAGACTAAATTAAATACACCAACACTACCACTACTCTGGGTAATAGTTATACTTTAAATTTGGATAACTTATTTTAGAATATTTCTTCTTAAAACCCCCAAAACTAATGTTCCTATTAAGACCACACTGAGAAACAATCTTTTATTTTTTAATTAAACTATCTTATTCTTTTGCTTTCAAAAGAAAGGTTAAGCTGTTTTTTGAAATATTTTTACCCCCAATGAAAAATGGCTTAATAATTATAATCCTGTACTTGGTGGTGAAGCTTAAATGCAGTTGCCCAAATTTACAAATTATAAATTAAGTTTCAGCTCACTTTTTAATGCTATGAAACCCTCATATGCTTCAAAACAGAAACTAGATATTGCTTTAACATTCATAAAAAACTCTGCATATAGTTAACAATCATTTCTTAATCTTGGAGACAAACTTGCAATAGTGTTAATACTCATGAAACTCAAACCATTGCAAGTTACCCAATTAGGCTGACTGGTCTCACTCTTTTTGAGATAGGTTTTTCTGATGCCTCAAATACTCTCTTTTGAAGCTCCATATGCTTCTTTATACTATCATGTGCATGTAATGGAACCAGTCTACTCTACAAAAAGGATTTCTGGTTAGAAACCTGTTTCCTTGTCTTTTCAGAATCCTGACAAAGAGACACAGAGGGACTAGAGTGCGCTGAGGAGGCTATAGGGATGGCAAAGGAGATGTCTACTGCTCTCATGTGATTGCCACCCATTCTGCCCTGCCAAATACCTGCTTTCAGAGAAAGTCAAACAGTTATAGTAGAAGTCATTCCCAGAAAAGCTGGGTTTTAGCTAGTATCCAGTGAGCTTAGGAAGTAGGACAGTAATAAAATCACCAACAAATATTTTGCCTACAGGAATATACAGACTGGACAAGCTTTAAAAAAATCACCAATGGTAATTGCCCCTATTGAAACTAGTCAAAATTCCCCCTCCTTTCCAATGGGGCTATAAATAGAGTAATGTCTCGTCCTATTACTCATTTTAACATTGTTTTAAGATAACTATTACTCCTTTCATGATTACTGTCACTTTGATTACTTCAGTGTCTAGGAAAAATAGTCACCTACCATGACTCCAATCTGCTATGTTATGTCTCAAAACAGAGACATTTTTTTCTGTTTTAAGTTTATAAATCCACTAGGACACCTATATTTAGCTACTAGATATATAATTTATTTTGTTCTACATGGTAGAGAACTGTACTTTTCAATATCTGATGTTCCTCATGGCAAGACATGAAAAATTGTCTGCATTTAAAGGTCTACTCTAGGACTTTGATGACCCCATCTTCAGTTCCCTAGAGTACCAAAGACACTTCAGATTAGATCTACAAAGGCATGCCTGCATACGGTAACTTATAAAAATATGGTCTTTGTTGCAGGATCTAAGCTGATTCTGCAGAAAGGGTACATAAGAACGTCATGAGGACTTCTGCGGACACGTGGCCTCTGTTGCTCCCTCCTCCTGTCTCTATGAATCCTCTATTTCTTTCTGAACAGTGGCTTTGTTTCAGCAGAAAAGGTTGCAGAATACTCTGGAGCCTTGTTTCCAGGCCTAATAACAATAGTGTTGGCCTAAACATCAACTGAATTTGAGAGATCTACTACATCAACATTACTACCTCTTGGTCAAGTGCTCCGTCTCCTCAACCACCATATAACTGGGGGTCTTGGTACATTTATAACATCTGATTTTTAGCATAAACAGTAAGCATGCTTTACACCATAAATAGTAATATATCCTATTTTCTAGAGTCTGGCACGAAATTTTACAACAAAATCCACGAGGCAAGCCGCATAATACTCTGCTAGGTCTTAACAAGCAAAGTCTTTAGCTTTACCCCTCTTCTCCAGAGTTACATTGCTCTTAAAAGACATCCTGAGGTGGCAAAAAGAAACCTGCTCATGCCAGGACCTTGCATGGCCCTGAGCACTTTGAGCCCTGACTGCCCCGGCTGAGCCCACCCTGCCCACAGCCTGGCCCCTGTGTCAGCCCACGGATCTGAAAGGAGGCAGAAGATTGCTGATGGAAATGAGAGTGTGTGGCTCAGGGAGCACAGGACTGAAAGAAAATCTTTCCCTGAAGAGGCAGAAAGACCAAAAAGCAGATGCTGGGCTAGAAGAGACAACCCAACTCCTGCCACTGTCAGGGAGGGGAAGATTTCTTGAGAGGCTCCATCTCCTGAATTTTGTTAAAGTTTGTTCTTCAGGTTTATGTTCAAGTAAAATCTAGCTTTAAGGGGGGGGGGGGGGTGGGGCAGGCATTGTTTTGCTGTTGCTTCTGTGTTTTAAAAGAACCCTTTTTTGGCACTTTGGGATGTTCACTTGAAGGAAAAGGCACTGGCAGAAATCTGACAGAGTCGAAGCCCTGTTAGACCTCTCAGATCAAGAGCTATGCTGTGAAACAAAGTTCTGCTGAGTCATTATTCATCACCCCACTCCACCCCTACCCTGCACAAAATTAGTTTCTCTTTGCATCTCCATCAAACATGCTGCATGTGGCCACTGCAGCTGTTGGCGTTTCACCTGCTAAATGCAGAAAACTTACTTTTATGATGAAATAACACTGTGATGTAATGGAATATGCTTTAAGAACCACTTAAAATTTGTTTTAATCTGGAAAACCATCAGTTTTGACTCTGGCGAGGCCCTCCAGTTATGTCAATGAACAGTTCAGCCTGCTTAAGATCTGCATCTTTATGCAGACTTAATAACCACAGTTTGTGAGAATATTTTCAAATTACAAAAAAAGTCACAATGCTGGTACAAACATCTTCATGTTCACATTCTTAAGGTCATATTAAAATATGTTGCACTTTCTTGCAAACACAGTTAACAACATTAGAAGTCTCTGACAATTTCTTTGAGACAAAGAGACTGCCAGGGAAGCTTTCTACCCCCCTGGATTGTTATGCAAATAATTCAAATATTGAAATGAATTTAAGGACTTATACTCTAACACGTCAGCCCTGTTATAATTTGGAGACAATGAATAATATATTCCAGACAAAGTGAAGGCATCTATAGAAGTAAACTAAAATAGGAAAATTACGCCCACCAGGCATTTAAATTTAGGAGCTGAATAAATTATCCATACATTAAAAGGTTTGTATATTTCAAAGAAAGAATAAAAAAGTTTAAAAAATAAGTGAAAAAAATGTAACAAAAAGCAGAATAATTCCAAATGTGATCAAAGCTGGTGTGGAAACCTATTAAATGGATATCCTTGTTGCACAAAAATTACTCAATACTACTTTCACAGATTATTCTTTTAACGGATATTCACTTAGAGCCTCTGCTGTTTTATGACATGAGTTTTAATCTGGTACACTGAAAAAAAATCATTAAAAGTAAGATTTTTACTCTTTCAAATTTCTATTACATTTTTTCATCTGTTGGCACAATGGACATTTATTGTTTTTAATCGAGTGTACTCTTTTATATGTTATTCTTGCAAAAGGACTCCCATATATTCCTGTATGATTCGGTTCATTATTTTTACAAATCTATTAATTAAAACACTGAAAAGCTGATTCTCCCAACATTCATCCAGGCCCTAGTTATAAGTTTGTACGCATAGCACTTTCAAATGTGTGCCACTGCCACAGAGTATCTGAACTGTTACTGTCCTGACTTTTTAACAGATTTTGTTAAAAATATCTGACCAGAGCTTCATGTTTTTTCATTAAGGTGACTTTGGAATTAGGAACAGAGATGCTCTTACTCATGCTAAGACTTACGAAGAACTCTGTAAACACATTTCTTCAACCTTACAGTGAACTGAACTAGTGATATATACTTTCCAGTAAGGAACAGACTCATCACTATTTAATATTGCTGTTTAACAAAGATTGCATTACACTTCCCAGCTTCAAAAGGGATGCAGTCCTTTGTAGCTCATTCTGAGAGAATGAGCACCTTCAAGTGAATCCAGCCAAGACAGTCAACACTGGTGCAACGGGGACAGTAACATAGATGGTTAGTTTTCTTCTGTGGGCAATGGTTGTGGAGTAGTGCCCAACGGACTGCAAGCCTGGCTGGTCACATAAAGGTGGATTTCTGAGAGACAGCCATGAAAGCATTTTAACATCCTACCAAGCACTGACAGTATCCAACTTCACTATCTGACTTCTGAGAACGTCTCATGTCAAGACACCATTTCAGAGAAGTAACAGTGAATCTGTTTGCTTCTTGCAAATGGTTTGTAATCATGGCATTTAACTATGTGATCACAGAGAAATTAAGACTAGGGCCATACAATTGTGTATATTAAAAGATATTTCATACTAAGAAAAGTTCCAGTAGCAGACACCAGTATTATTCTTGAAATAACTGATTTCACAATACCAAGAAGCTTTTTTATTTTTATTTGACATACCGTATAGATTTATTGCTCTAAATTTAACCAGTTTAAATCCTGGACACATTCTTAGCACCTGCCTATGAAGGAAAAATGTGCCACCAAACGGTAGTTACTCTGCAACTATTCTTCTGTGCATTCCTGTGCGTGTGCAGTAAGTGTGCTTCTGTGCGAGGCAGCTCGTTGGAAAGCCAGTTGCATTGTATCCAGTGTGTTTTAAGGACATCTCCAAAGGGACTTAATGCATAGTGGTTTGCATTCTGCAAATCTAAGCCTCCCTTACCGCATACTTAATCCACATACAGAGGCCACAGCAGAGCCAGAACTGATGTAAGAAGGTCAAATCTCTGTTGAAAATCGTTAGAGGTTCATCAGTATGATGTGGCCTATTATTTATAACATCATGAATATTAGCTAAAAACCATTTGAATAACACTTTGCTTATTGACATATTTAAAGCTATCTGTGCTCAGTGCTACCATCATTTTGGGGGCATAGCTCTGAAATATACGAGTCTTGCTTGCTCATGAGGAATATATGGGCAGAATAAGAATGTTCCAGAAGACCGTATTCTTTCTGAGGAAGAATAAACACATACAAGATTCTTTATCAAGGAGATTTTGTAATATGGAATCCAGACAAGACTGATATATAATGCAGCAATTTATGCTTCTTAATATAGCTAGTCAAGTTTCATGGAAATTGGTGGGTTTGCTGTAAAATGATACAGCTAAGGAGTTAAAGAGTACTAGGTCACCAAAGAAGCCATCCTTTCTGCCTTTGAATGTGTCCTGAACTTAGGTCTTTTGGGTTATGTGGTTCAGTCGCTGATTTGATATTTGTAACATGTGGTGTTGTAACTAGTAAAATTC
Organism: Pterocles gutturalis; assembly: GCF_000699245.1. Taxonomy (NCBI): domain Eukaryota; kingdom Metazoa; phylum Chordata; class Aves; order Pterocliformes; family Pteroclidae; genus Pterocles; species Pterocles gutturalis. The sequence continues at coordinate 26,805 of NW_010145903.1, read as the reverse complement.
AAGTATTTAATTTTGTGCGAGACAGTTCTTTACCTGAAAGTGGAAGCAGTGCAATTACACTTGCTCTGGGTGTAGGGATTTTTGCCTGATGATTCGTTCATATCAGTAAAAATTCTAATGTAAATGTAATAATATCAGTGTGCCAATTCCTACAACTTTAAAAGCTTTCCCATCCCTAACAGGAGAATATTTTTTAAAAATAGTGTCCCTAGAAGTGCCCCTTTTTTTGTGATTTGCAGAAGTAGGAATGTTTCACCCATGAGCAAGTTAACAGGGATAAAATTATCCTTTGTTGCATTTGGGACAAAAATATATAAACTTTAGGCCTCCAAACTTAAACTCTCACTCCAAAACCAACCTTCACAAATGCAAAGAGCAAAAGGGGATGTGGCCTCTGGCTGCATATAGCTACTGCCCCTGTCTGTGGACTGGACACCTCAAGTTGCAAAGGACCATGGATTTGTAGATAGGTTTGGAGAGATTTGGGACAGATCAGAGTGCTTTTCTGAACAGTTAGAGTAAGAAAATACTACATTAACACATGGTAGGAACCATCCAGGCTTTTGCTGGAGGACTAATGAAAGATACAAAACAAGGATAATCTATAATTTCCTATCTAAAGTGCCAGGCTAGATATTCGAATAGCTCAGAGACAAGCATCTTATATTTTAGTTAGTATGTAGGGTCCTTTTCAGGAACCTAATGAGTTCTGGGAAGAAACCACAGGTCACTTAGACATGGGGAATCATCTTTGCATTTTATAAGGCCGGACAGTTTCAGAATTGTGAGTTGTTCTGAAAAAAATTATTGATGGATAAATCTGAATTAATGAAAGTTAATGAAATTGTAACACAATCAAACCATAACCCTTTGCATCTGTTTTTTTCTGCATATTCAGCATACCTTATTGTCCACTTTCTGATGTATATGAGCAGCTAAACAGTGTAAACCATCATTTTACTGATCTAAATGGATCCTTACCAGATATCTTTAACTGTTTTAACTACACCAGCATAGTACAACTCCAACTTAATCCCAATGGAAAATCAAATTGAAGACAGGTTTTGAAATGATAAAGAAGGGTGGATTTTAATTTTTACTTATGAAAGATGACGCGTGAATTCTGCAAATAGAGGAGCTGAACACCCAGGATACAGAAGCTTGCTTTGCATCTTATTTTCAGCTGAGGAGCCTAGAAATAAAAATAATGCTTCTTCTTTTTTTATAAGAAAAAAAAATCTATTTTCATCTGTAGTTATGTCATTTCTTTCATATGTGTCTTTTCTTTGTTCAAAAAAAAGGCTTTTGCCTTTTGCCTACATGCCTGATTTTCAGTGCCATGTGTCAAAATCTTACAGTCAACTTTTAATTTTAACACCTATTCAGTACACATGAGAAAACTAGCAATTATTCAAGCACAGTGTTTGTGTTTTGTTTGTTTTTTGTGGGTTTTTTTAATTTCCATTTTAAAACCTTTTACTCCAAATCCAAGCCTTCCAAATTTGGCAACACATTGTAATTTTTTTATGTCTTGCAATTAAATTCTGATTTCATATTGTCATGAAATCAGCCACTTGGAGAAAATATGTAAGAGTCCTGATTTGCCTTTCTGAATCTATTTTTCACAGTTGCAAAGTCCTGGTCAAACAAATTAAATTACTGCAGCAGTATGTAACTAATTTTATGTAAATTAAGGTGTTAATGTTCTGAATCGCATTCCTGAAAATGGTCTGTTTTCTCTTGCAGCTTTTCTTCATTAATGCCACAATGGAAATCTAAAAATTAATTTCTACAAGACTAAGTGTTGCTCTCTGACCTCTAAAAGAATTAAATTTATAGATAGTCTTAACGGTCAGCTGATACTTCTCAGTCGCCCACCCAAATAAATCAAGACCCCTGCCTGTATGCCAACAGAATGGGCTAATGTGAATTCAGTTTTTTTAAAACATCAGATGGTCTATGCAAGTTTTAGTCATGTTGCTGCATACATAATTATTGTAATGTTTTGACCTTTGTTTGTGGCAGTCCCCTAACACAAGCAAAACTGATGCTTTAGGTTATCAAGAAAACACAAGATTAACAGAATGAAATTAAGCATAATTGGAAGCTGTAGGAATACAAAGTCAGAAACAGCCCTATTATTTGTCTAAGAAGGTTAAAGTAACAAATATATTCAGACAGACACAGGGGAGGCAAATCTGAAAAAAAGGTAGCTAAGACCTCAATTTCCAACTACCAGTTTCCTCACTTTGTCTGTCATCATGTCACATTAGACTAGGAGAAGCCACGATATTTTTTTTTAATTGCTCTTGCAGGCAGGTCTAGATTGGTTCTACGTTAATTTCTTTGAGACATATTATAAACGATCATCTGCAGTGTTAAAATAAACTGGGTCATGTTCTTCAAACACTGGACAAGAAATTAGAGACACTTGCTTTGTGTTTCTAAAAATCCATTTTCCAAATAAATTTTCCTACCCCAGTTACTTCACCTGCACAGGAGTTCTTCATCTACTTGCCAAAATCTGTGAAAGTTTAGTCATTGGCCTCAGTGAAAAATCTGATGGTTTTTCATAGCAACATACCTCTGAGAATCTCACAGTATTATATAGTGAATGCTACCAATTCTTAGAAAAAGATTATATTCTTCCTAAAAGGTCTTAATCTGAGATTAATGATGAGACTATAACTATTTTTTTTAAATAAACAACATTAATATTAAAAACTTAAAGTCCAGTCTGCCAGTACAAAGAATCTTGAAGGATTCTTTAATGTGTGACAACACATTTTGTCAGTCCAAATTATTTTTGGTTATGTAAGTGTGATGAGTAATGTTATTTGTATTTTACAGCTATGTAAAGAAGAGTACAAAGAAGGTATAATTCACTTATTTTTCATAGTGTGTGGGTAGCTAGGGTGATTGATTTGGGCTTGCCTGAATTCCTAAAGATCTATACCTCCTTTTTCTATCCAACACGACTTCAAAAAAGAGTTCTTAAATTCTCCCAAACCTGTCACTTTGTGAAACTGGATGAAACTTAAGAGTGACTTAAGTCAATGTATTCTAACAGCAACAGTTATGCTTTTGAGCCATACAGGTTAATGAGTTACTACTATGCATCAGCTGAGCCATGGTGGTTGTTTATTCACTCTTTGTTTGTGTAACACAAGGTAAAACACATTAGGTTAAACTTTAATGAAAGGTTATGCTAATACACTTTGCTCTGCATACGTCAAAGGCTGAGAGTTCACATAGTACCTCTTAGAGCAATGGTAACTTGATCAAATGACTGAGCCCTAAATAACAGAGATTAGAATAGAATCCAGTACTCCTGATTTCTGGTTCCCTGTTGTAACTATGGAACAAAATTTAGATTCATAGATTTCAAGGCAATATTTATTTGTGCAAGGAAGTATGTTGTCAAAAAGTTGAGTAGCAGCGAGCTTCATACAATTTGTGAATAATTACCATCTGCCCCCTTATATAATTTCTTTAGAAATCGGGATCTGGACTTTCATCCACCTGCACATGTGTGTCCAGACTTTAAATAAAAATAAACTTCTGAAAGCCAGGGCAATTGAGCCTTGAGTATACAAGCCACTGGAAGCGAGGCAGTACTTTTTGCAAGGTGATATGTGAAAAGGAGTGGCTGGAAAGGCAAAATAAAATAAACTGGAGTACAGTCATGAATAAAAGTTTCCCTTTGAAAGCTAACAGCAGTCATTCAGAAAAACAGAAGATGAATGGATTAAATCTACTCCAGAACTGACAAGAATTCAGGACCAAAATACCCTTCTTGCCAGCATGGAAGATTATATATCCTTCAACAGGGAGGAATGGGAAAGGCTCACAAGTTCATATTTGTTTTATGGAAAAATTAAAGAATTTTCAAAGAAAAGAAACTTTCTTCATCTGAAAATTTGCAAAAGTTGTCGAGTTTGGCTGTAGTTAGCATACACTCTACTGCCTGATTTCATTTGAAATATTATTTCTTTCATCTATTTTTGAGGAAAATCTTTCTATATATCAGAAGGTCTGACAAAGTCCATTACTAGATTTCAATTCCACCTCATTTATGCATACTCTTCTAAAAGTCAAGGAGCAAACATAACCACTGCTAAGTTAGTAATCCAAACCTTTGTTTTGGGCACATGATTATCAAAAGTCACAACCAAATCAACATTGAAAGCCAAGCTGTGTCTCCTGGTTTCTGATTCAGTAGATTTCTTGTACAGCTGAAGACATGTATGATATTCTCAGCCAGGCCTTTCACAGAATCACAGAATAGCTGGGGTAGGGAGGGACTTAGGAGGGTCATCTGGTCCAACCCCTTCCTGCTCAAGCAAGGAAACCTAGCACTGGTTCCCAGGACCAGGTCCAGATGACCTTTGAATATCGCCAAGGATGGAGGCTCCTACAACCTCCTTGGGCAACCTGTGCCAGTGCTCAGTCACCCTCACAGTGAAAAAGTGTTCCCTGGTGTCCACATGGCAGGAACTGTGCCTGTGGTCCTGTCACTGGGCACTGCTGAAAAAAGCCTGGCTGCATCCTCTTTGCACCCTCCATTCAGTTATTTATGCACATTGATAAGATCCCCCCTGGGCCTTCTCTTCTCCAGTTCAAACAGTCCCAACTCTCTCAGACTTTCCTCATAGGAGAGATGCTCCAGTGCCTTAATTATACTAGTGTCCCTTTACTGGACTCCCTCCAGTAGCTCCATATTTCTCTTGTACTGGGGAGCCCAGCACTGGACACAGCACTCCAGGTGTGCCCTCACCCGTGCTGAGTAGAGGGGAAGGATCAGCACCCTCAGCCTTCTGGCAACATTTCTCCCAATGCACCCAGGACACCACTGGCCTTCTTTGCTGCAAGGGCTCATTGCTGGCTCGTGTTCAACTCGCTGTCCACCATGGGCCCCAGGTCCTTTCCTGCAAAGCTGCTTTTAAACTGGTCAGCCTCCAGTATGTACTGGTGTGTGGGATTATTCCTCCCCAGCTACAGGACTTTGCACTTCCCTTTGTTGAAATGTATGAGGTTCCTGTCAGCCCATTTCTCCAGCCTGTCAATGTCGCTCTGGACAGCATTACAACCCCCTCTCTCTTACTAGTATGGCAAATCTTCCTCCAGATCATTTTCCTAACCTGGGATTTCTTACAAGTACTTCTCCCCACAGCCCGCTCTCAGTTGCTGCCTGAAGGGAAGCTGAGTGTAGCAAAGGGTGTTCCTGAAACCAAGATTCTCCAGGGGCCAATACATCCTTTGACACCGAGTAATACATGTGTAGTCACACAATATATTAAATGCAGTATAAAGTACTATGTTTGAAGTTGGTTTTGCATCTAGTGTGAACAAGCCAAACCCTTTCGAAACAAGTATGAATTTAGGAAGGCTGGTGCAGCAGCCCTTTTTTTTTTAAGTGGCAATACAAAAATGCAGTTTATTGTAGAAGGTAAAATCTTGACAACTGAGGTCCTGTCTGCTCTATAACTCTATTGGACTTTGCACAGTGAGTTTCAAATGAGAATGGATATGCTTCAGTGTTCTTGTTCAGTATGTCCCTTCTCCATAGTGCCTTATTATTATTATTACAATTTAATGTAGTGGCACCTAACTGGCAGAGTCAGGTTATACTCCAATGTGCTAAACAAACATAATAAATGACATGACAGTCCCTGCCACAATACATGGACTTCACTCTGACAGGGCTAGATCCAGTGAAGGAAAGAGCGATGATCTATTCTGACAGGATTCTGAAGGTATTTAAAACAGATGGAAAACCCTAGACTCTGTATGAATGTCCTCCTTAACCGTCTTGAATCAACATGAGGCAGTTTATTTCATACAGGTTGCTCTACAGAGCCGGACCAACAGCATGGATTTCCATACCAAAGTCTCACAGACAAGTATGTAGATCCACATACTATGAGGCAGTGTAAACACTTATTCTTGGAGTATTTGGCTTGCCTGGCTTTACACTTTAGGTGGCACTTCCTGAAGTTCACAGCTAAGCTGTCTGCATTGTCCGGTTTCAAAGTCTGTCTAATGACAAACAGATGTGACCTGGTCATGCCAAACTTTTGGTTGCCTTTAGAAAACAGGTACAGGAGTTATGGCTGCAGAAACCAAAGGCCACACTCCTACTAAAAGGCCTCCACTTCTAGTTTGGAAGCACATAGTCCTTTCCTGGTCTGCTGAAAAAATAATCACGTTTCAGACTGCTATAGACTATATAGATTACTATTTTCTCCTTTATAGAAATAAAATTTTAAAACGAACTGCTATTAAAATGTCTTTAAGTAACATGCATATGCCTTGCCCTACTTAGAGCCACACCGTGCAGAAGGATGTTCACTCCTTCCGTCGATATGCGTAGTCAGAAAACCCGGCCTGATACCAGTATACAAGACTTGCTATGAATTTCTTCATATTTTCTTGTTCACATTCTGTGTTAGGTGTCCAGCTGGTTTTGGACAGACCTCTCAGTCTTAAAATGTGGGATGTTATTTGTAACTGACTATAAGTATAAAGCACTGCTACTGCTATTTGTTAGCATTAGGGAAAATATGTGTTTATGTCTTCACACTGATGCATTTGGTAAGTAAATATTACATAACATAATATTATATGCATTAACGTTATATAAGACCAAGAATCTTTAATAAATTTGCCTGCTTTGATACTGAAACAAAGAATTGCTATTATGAACAAGAGCATAGCACCTGCATTTCTCACTGAAGAAACATTTTGCATAATGAATTCTCTAGATTCTGCTATTGTTCAGTGAAGTACACTCCCATGCAGAGAACTGCAGGATGGAGATTTCAGTAAGAAACTAAGTTAATTTATTACAATAGCTAAGTAATAAGAGAAAGGCGTATGAAAAACATGGTAAAACCTTGTTTGAGCACCCTGTCTTTCAAATAAATGAGGCTACAAGGCAGTATAGTGTTCTGTGTTTACTGGAATTCTGGATATGGTGATAGGCACCAGCGTAAAAAACCTACATTAGTATTGTCAGTTATGTTAGTCTTACATAGGACAGAGTGTGCACACTTACTTTCTTACAGATCTAGATACAGTTCTGCGAAAATGAAGCCAGGTTCTGCTCCATACTTCTTGTGCAAGACACCCTTCCCCAGTGAAACCAACACCATATGTTTTTAATTGTTCGTAGTAGTCACAATGGGTTATAAACCTTAAACTTTGTACGTACCTTAAATATCACCAGTATTCCTAAATGCAAAGCCAGCTTTCACAGATCAGAAATGCCTTTAGTATAGCAGTAGCAGGATTTATCCTACTAGATGAATTTCTGTTATATGATTGCAAAATGAATCTATTTTTTTAAATGGGTAAAGGGAAGGAACAGTCCGTTTGAGATTTACACCTGATTTGTGTTATAGTAATCTTTGAAATTAAGAAGTGTATCCTTGCATTTCATTAAGTTCTGGCTAATGAGATAACTGTCTTCCCAAGGAGGGAGTGATGAAGTACTCATGCCATAAAGCATAAATTAATGCTGCAAGGTTAAACACTGGAACTAACTCATGTTTCAACAAAAGCCCCTAACAGCAGTTAAATTAACTGACATAAATACCATAAAATCTGTCTTTATTTTAGTCTCAGATGATGCTTCTTTTTACACCCATGCTTTCAGTTTGTATAACTCATTTTTGCACATTATTGCATGCATCATTTGCCGTTTAAAGAATCAGCTACAACTGAAAAAAAGGTTTAAGGATCAAATACTCAGGGAAAAGAACCTGTAGGTATGAGGAATACCCCTATCATACTGTATTTTACCGGTACTCTTTAAAGAAAATACCACAATAGACAACCAGAGTTCAAAGCAACAGTTCATTATGTTGAGAATAGACGAAAGAAATCTACTTTTTCAGCTTTTTGATAGACATTTTGAAAAAAATGTTAAAGAAAACCTGTGGTGATAATAGGTTTGATATATATTCTGGCAAAAATTATATCACATTAATGAGGTGGCTTAAAGGGCTCATGCATTTTGTAGGAGGCATTTCAATGTATTAGTATAATTAGCAGTGATGAGAAAACTATTTGGAACTGAATTACCTCTCACGAGTTCATTTGAGCTATATGAAATTACACCATGCAAGAAGGAAAATTATGGAGCCATCCAGAGAGAGTTCATGCCTGATTTGATCATAGCCACTAATTGGATGATCATTTTCGTAAAGCTTTTCAAATGGTTGACAGTTTCTGCCTCTCATTTTTTTAATGGACTAGCTCTTTATTTCTTGCACTAAGCAACCAAACATACATTTGTTCAAGATTTTGGTGTTTCTACAGGGACCTACAGGTGTAATTGTCACAATCTGAGCAACCTTTGTCCCCTAATTAGCTGCTTTTTGGGGACCCCTGATGAGAGTTGCTGTTCTTGTTAACAATCTTAGAGAATACCTGATGAGTAAGACTCTCCGAAGTCTGATGCATGTCAGCAGACACCATATGACAGCAATTTAATGAAGTTAAAAACTGACCTGATTCTGATGGCTGGAGTAGCATCTGTGTTGTATAGCTTTTGATTTCTGATGGTCTAATTTTTTTTTAACATGAATTGGGTGTTCTGGTGAAGGATAACAGAAAGGTGAAGGATACAGGAAGGAAAGCTGATTAATGGAAATACTTTATGAGCTCTCTTTCTGTCCTTCCTAATATCCAGTTACACTGAGCAAATTGAAATGGTACTAACCTCCTTCATATATTTTAAATGAGATGCCTAATATATAAAATACTTGATTTGGGAGCTGTTAAGTATTTAACTCAGATCTGTTTTACTGGTTTTTCAACTAATACTCTTAACAGTTTTTCTGTTGGGTTTTTTTTTTAATTACCTTTTCCCTTTATTTAATTTAAATATTTTGCAGTAGGATTTAGACTTAGTGTCACCCCAAGGTAAATTGTTACTTAAAAACAGTACTTTCCACAAATAATACATCTGGGTTGCAAAGTCAGGAAGGAAACAGAAAAAGAAGGGCTTTCCAGTTTCTTAAAAGAAAAATGGAACAATAAGCTTAAGAATACTTTACCTCAATGATAAGGTATAATTCGATGTGAATAATGCCTCTCAAGTACACAGGTTAATATATAGTATTTGTGTGGACTGCTCTTAGAAGTTTTTTTGCAGCCTCTTGTGCTAGCAGAGGCTCTTTCTGACTTTCTCTATTTACCAGAAATTTTCATAAGCCTTCTAGCAATTACTTATGAAGAGAATACTAGCACTTATTTAGATGCTATTAATAGATAAGTATAGATTTAAGCAAATATGTTATAATCACAGTGTTCTGTTTTCATATAGCTCTCATGTTTTATCACTTTTATAGAAAGATATACAAAATGTTGATACTTTTAAACTTTGTTACATTCACTGAATTTTCCTGCAGTGAAATGTCTTCACAAAAAAAATGAGGTCTCAAAGAAATCCCTAGAAAAACAGTGGTGCATAAACATCTTTTAATTGAGTCCGAGTTTGAAACACGTTGTTTACAAGTTTTCGGTAAGAGTAGAGTTAGCAGGTTACAGACTGCAGACCATACAAAAGTTGAGAAGAGATTTACCACTCATTCAATACAGGAAGAACATACATGTTTAGAAGTATGTTTGAAGAACATCTATACTGTATTAGTGCTCTCACAGTAAAAAAAAAAAACCAACAGCTGGCAGTGTAAATGCTTAGTTTATGTTGTTCCTCTGTCTAATCCAGCAGACAATTGTTCTAGCAATGCACTCCATAATGCCTTGGCCACTTCAATACTGAATGTCACATGGAAGACAAATGCAGCATGCCCTTTTAGATCTCATAGTAATTAATATAGGGTATTCACAAAAGTTAGAAATACAGAGAAGAATTAGATCATTGAGGTCAAATGCATCGTAGAGCCCACATTTCCAAATGAAATCATACTCTTAAAGGACACATGTCAATGGTAATAATATTTTAAGGATGTTCTTTTAAGTAACTTTCCAGAGAGTGTTATCATTGTAAAGTAAAATTATTGTCAATGATAAAAGATTATTTTTTTAACTTCAACCTTACAGTAGGGTTGCAAATTTTTATCCATTATGTGCCAATTAGTCAAATAGTATTAATATTGCAAAGTCTTACAGAAACTTGTCAGCATGATACAATTGCTCCAAAAAGCCACTTAGAGATTATTTCCACTTCACAGCCTACTCCACCATAGACATTCATACCACCCCTTCACTGCAGCTGGGGTGGGTTAAATTTTCAGACAGAAGAATCGTGTGTCTTTTTTGCACATGAAACTGATTGGTTTTGATGAGGAAACTTTCAGCTATGTGAAGGTACAGAAGAGTGTTGCTTTTCAGATACACTATGCAAGAAAAAAACCAGCTGAATCAAACAATGTTGAAAATAAGGTTTTCCTAATGGGAGAGGTTTATATGTCAAAGCAAACAAAAGCTATATGGCAGACGTTTATTTCACTAAGAAATTAAAGCTGGCAGGTCTTCAGTTTGATCATAGCTGTATTGGTATAAACTCAGGTTCTGTAAGTTGTATTACTTCAACTTTTATGGTTGCAATATAAGAATTCTGCAAAGATACTTTTGCTCATCAGTCTCATTGTGAATGTCACAAGTGCTGTGTACACATCATAAACAGTTTGGGAAAGGGTTGTCATTTTATGTTTTGTAACCCTGGCTGTTTATTCTTATAGAGAAAACACACCGTAATGATAATGAAAATAATAATTAGAGTAGCAGTGAGACAGAGTGAGGATTACAAAAGCAGCAGGCTCAGACACTGAAACTTCAGAACCTTTTTATTAACCTCCTTTCTAAGAAGTTACTTGATATATCAAAGCGTAAAATGCACACAGAAATCAAAGTTAGGGAAGGTTTGTTGATTTCTGAAGAACAGTTTAAATTCTTCCCCACATTCATACTTTGAAGAAGGTGTCATTGTATCAGGAATGGGCTTAATGCAACCTTTGTAGTCTTTTGGGGGGATAAAATTAAATCAGTAGGCAGAAGTGGGGCAAAAGCCTGAGCTGTAAATGATATAACTATACTTCTAAAATACAGATTCAAAGGTGTTAGAACCATGGCCATGAAAGAAGCCTATTGTTTGGAAGATTTAGCACATCATTTCCCTTAAGTACATATTGCCCATGCCATTTTCGTCAATGAGAATTAAAGTACTGTAATTCCCTTTAAAGGTTAAAAATGCACTTTTGTTGGAAGATGCATCAACAAATCAGACACTGGCGATCCAGTCCTTGTAATCTATTAATATAAGGCATCGCAGTGCTCTAATTTGTGTGAAACAGTAGAACTCCCCAAGGACAACAGTATAGCCACTGCGAATGCGTAAAGTACACCATTCTTTGACCAGGATTTGTCCTCTGTTGGACTTCTGGCTAGCACTAAAATCTCCACAGTAATATTTAAGTAAAATTTTAAAATTTATTGCTCAACATTGTTCATCCAAAGATTATGAATACCAAGATCTTTTTACTGACATCAGACTCTTAGCAGTTACTTATTCCTCATGATAACAAGCTTCCTTGTTTCACTATTTTCACCAGAAATGCAACTTGTATCTTTGTCATCATCATAACTCCAAGAAATGCAGAAATTAATAGGAATGAGATGGTAAATGGCCCCCAGAACCAGTCCATCAGACTTAAGTCCTTTTATTTATGGAGTAGCTTTAAATAAACCAGAGAAAATAGTATCTTGCTCTCTGGGAATATCTTTCTTTTAGTGAGAAAATTATTTGCCTTTTTTTTTCAGTCATCATATTTAATGGGAGGTGGAGGGTAGAAACAGATTACTTGTAGTCAGCAGTAACTCAAAGAAATATTCCTGAGAAAGACTTCAAGCAATTCCCTAAGCAGCCTGACCCAGGATATTAGCCCTGAAGGCTTTTGCACAGCCACCAGTTTTACCACTAGTGGAGACAGCTACACTTCCAGATGTTGATGTTGGAAAATATCTGTTCCCAGGAGTCAGCATCTGCTTCCTGAAATCAGCTAAGTTCTTCTGTGAATTTATAAGAATATTCAGCAAAAGAAAGCAAAGAAGAATTGCTTTTTATAGAATGAAACCCACAACACTGGCGTTTATACAGCTTTCTTTCAATGACAAAATTCAGTTCAATAAAAGAAATGCAAAAGACCTCTCAACTTTGCAAAGAATGTCAGCCTACAGGTATTAAAACATGGGTATACAAATTAGGCCGAGAAGGTCTCAAAGATATAATTGTATACTTCCAGGTGCTTTTTACAACTTAAAAAGCTGCATTTGAAAACTCTGAATCACTGAATATATGGGATATTTTGCTAAAGGAATACACTTTCCCTTTTTAAGGTTAGGCATTTTAAAACCTCATTGAAGTGAAGAGATGGGCAAAATGGGTATGTACATTTTCCAGTTAGAAAATTAATTGGATAGGTATTACCTGTTTCCAGCCACTGGTCAATTTTATAAACCAGGTACTTGACTTTTTTAAATAACCAGCAAGTGTATTCACTTCACCCATTTTTACATATAGAAAATGGCTTATCACTACTTTTCCCAAAGTTTCTCCTACTGCAGACATTATATTATCAAGTCTAATATTTTTTCTTACTGAAAGGTGCATTACATTTAGCATACTAATCAGAGGGGAAAAAAAAAATGTGCACTGCATTATTTTTAGCCCAGCTGGTAAAATCTCAAAAATTTGTGAAATCTAATTCTCACAGCATACAAAGTCAAAAGTGATAAAAGACAACATTCATCCCCGTTAATGGCTCCAGTGACTTCAATGGAATTACAGCAAGAACAAATTTGGCCCAGTCTCCTCAGCACGACAGACTGTTCACATGTGCTGCACAACTCCTTCTGGGTCTGTGCCACAGCTCTTTTTTTTTTTTTTTTTTTTTTGGTAGAAAAAAAGCCTTAAAATGAGGAAATGAGAAAGATCTGCTTATATGATCAGGTATCTTTTTTACACATTGATTAGAATTTTCTCCTGAGACAAAAAAAGGAAACACTGACAATGTTTGTTGCTTGCAAAATACCAAATTCTAGCAATCTGAGTGTTAGAATTCATGGCACCTGTGAACATTTTTGCAGAAGCTTAATCCAGAGAAAGAAATAACAGACATGGTCTTCTTCATACAGACGTTAGTTAATAATAATAATAATAATAATATATCCTGCTCATAATGTTCCAGAGCCACTTCTGAAAAAAGTCCCAAACTTCCTTCTATAAAACAGAAAGAGGATTTTCCCTTTTCTTCTCATGCAGTTTGTTTACCCCACGTACAAAGCCTTTGCTCAGAATCATGTTAGATATTCTAGAACTGTTATTGATTTACGGGTTAAACTTCTTTATTTCTCCCATCTCGATCTTTTTATACTAACAAAAATGACAAACTGTTGATCACTGACCGTAAAAACTTGACCAGGACGCCAAGTCTTTGGCTTTTCAAACCTTCAGTAGCTCTCAATGTTGATCTAACATTAAGTAATGCCAGAATCTAGTCAAGCTGAAAAAAAATGTAAAAACTGCACACTTCTGAACCTGCATTATAGTTTCTTTAGATATTGTTGTATTATTATATTATTGAGTAGTAGCCACTCCTGCGTAAGCCTAGATTCAAAGACTACAGAAATCAATTGTATTTCTATCAATTTTCATGTGTTTTAGAAGAAGCCCTTAAGTAATCAAACCTTTATAATATGGTTTTTAGTAGAATTTAGTTTCATATGCTAACTGCTAAAAGGTTATTCAAGTGAAAAAGTCTTTTTACAGACATATACCAGCTACAGTCAAGAATCAACTCTTTCCTACTCCAACTACATATTACAAACCTTACTCAATTTAAAGCCACAAGGAAAGTAATTAAATGAAACACACACTGCTGCTTCTCCACAATGATACAAACCATGTTTGGTGAATTACTGTCCTTGCAGATAAGCAATTTGTCTGTGCATCAGTTCATACTTGAGCTGATGTTTGTATGTGGGACTCACTTTGTCCTTTGCTCAGCATGTATAACCACATCTGCCTTATGGGGTGTTTATTTTTAAATGTGAGTATACACTGAGATATCATTGAGTCGCCACTTCATGTACATTTATTTATAATCTTTAATGCATTAATTATATACTGCTGTATTACATTTTAATGGTTTTGGCTTTTGGCTAATAATATGTATTCTCAAAGTAGCTTCTGATAACATGTATCCCTGAAAGCTCCAAAATAAAGTCTAGTGCCAATGTAATAGAAAATAACTGTATTCCGTTGCCAAGCTTGTTTTAGATCTCTTCTTCCTTTTTGATAGAACATTGTTGGGCACAATATCAACAAAATGGTCTGATTGTGCATGAAAATGAGGTTGCAATTAATCTTTAGACAATGTTGTCCTCATCGCTCTGTCAATTCAAAGGCTTATCATGGTATCACCGAAGAAAACACGTAGTGGCATTTCCAATAAGGATTGCGAATACTGGGTCTGACAGTGCATTGTTACATGCAATTTGTGATACTGTTGCCCAATTTGTAACTTCTCTGTGCTTTAGCACAGTAAGGTGGCAGTATTTTTGCTATCTTCTGTTAAAAAATATTTTACAATGTCTGTGTTGCTTAGAACAATTTATAAAAACAATACTGGGAATTATTTAAAAAAATTTAGTATTTCAGCAAAAAAAAAAAGTTTTCAATTTGTGCTCACGCTGAAGTGATATTGTCATTCAAAGCTTCTGCCATTGGACTAGATGAAGAGGCTTCTTGTTTTCCTTTCATCTCCAAAACACCATAAAAAATGGAAATTTCTAGGCCTAGCCACAGCTTCCACTTCAGATATCTGACCAATCAGCACTTTCTCAACATTGCTTCTACTATATTACAAAGAACATTTACAAAAATAAGCATCAATTTTTAGTCAAGTAGGCATATATGTGCCTTCTTAGGTTTGTTTCGTTTTCCCTAGGAGTATTCTATGAGTGACCTTTGCTCTTGGCTGATGTCATGTATACTTTTTTCACTTGCTTTGTTTCATGAGACTTTAGAATACATACGTACCTGAATATTTTTTTGCACCTTTGCAAGTTTTGGGCAGTATCTAAACCAATCTTTCAATATTTGCACTGAAAAACAGGAACTTCCAACTCATTACCAGGGCCTTTCTGTCTCCTTTCACTGTAAAGGAAAGCAGATCTCCTTCATGGTCCAGCAATGCATCCTGAGAAAACTATTTTTTCACAAGCCCATTTGCAAACTCAGCTTCTGCCCTTCTCTTCTGCTGTCTTTTCTGTCCTGTTGCTCTCAAAAACTGCTCTTCAGAGAACTGTCTTCTGAATTGGAGGATTTTCCATTCATTGTCTGAACAGACTCCCAGCAATTGCTTCCATGAAATAACCATACACTACACATGTACATACATAAAAACTATTCTAAATTTTTAAAACTTATTACTTTATTTACTAATGCTATTCAATATTTTTTACTCTTTCACAGTGAAATGAGGACCTTTAATCAAACAAAAGTGTGCTTATGAATGGAGTTTCAGTGTCATGGCAAAGACTTCCCTCTTTCTTTTCCACAGCAATAGTAGCAGCACTTTTTTTCACTCTCTATGCTTGGAAGAGACACCACTACCTACTGAGAGGGCACCAACAAGAATTCCACATTCCTACTGCTAACTGGAATCTGCCAAGACTGGCTTGCTTCTGTGTTTTTTCTGCCAGATTTTTCCTGATTCTTTTTCCAATTCTTCATGAATCTATGGTGAGAACAAATGCAGAAAAAGCAGCATAAGGAAGACGCTTCAGCCTTGCTAAGATTTGGCTTAATTATCATGAGTTTTCCTTTTTTTCATTCACCCTCCTGCTCCTTCTCCCCAAAAGTACAAGTTTTGGGTTTTTAATATCTCTCTATCTTTGAAAATATTTCAAATCAGTTTCAGTCTCCTCATTAACAGTCACAAGAATTAAAAAGTTTATTTTTGTTTCTTGAACTGAAAATTGACTTCTTCAGGACACCCTTCAAGCTTAAGTGATGTTCTCCACACTGGAGCTCAGTTGCAGTAACTGCAGAGACTGTGATTTTAGCAGAACTCTCGATGTTTTACCATGCTAATATTTAACACCTGTGTATTAGCAGTGCTGAAAATACAGGGCCTACCTATAGCTTGGGACCAAGTGAAAGGTTGCCGTGAGAGACATACCACGTTTTTAGACTCACGCGATTTCATAAAACCCTAACCCTCTGTAATGTCACCTACACAGAAAGGTACAGTAATAAAAGAAGTCACAGACACTTTTAAAAAGCTAACACGTTCCAAATATTCAAGGTCTGTTAATTTTTCATTTCGGAGAAAGTATTTTGAATCATTAGAAATACAAGCGAAAGTCATGGGAGTAGAACAGAAGCAGAGTCCCCAGAGACATCTAAATGACAGGGAGATAAAGTATTCCTTGTACTGAGTATTCTCAGTTCCCTTGAAAGACACATACTCAACCAATGTAAATAAGCATAATTCAAATGAAGTCAGTGGTGCTACCACCATTTATACCAGCTACAGTTGTAGCTCAAGATACATTCCCCAATCTGTTTATCATATACAGATAAAACTTCCTAATGTGCATTTCTAACAGGAGGTAAAAATCAATAGATGCTGTGACACTAACTACACACAAACACTGATAATGCAATATATTTCTTTTTTTTTCTGCCTGGAAGCACTTAAGAGAAAAAGGAAAGCACTTAAGAATATTAATCATTTGTGGACCATTTCATTACACTGCAGATGTTATGGTGAAGTGACATGTGAGTAGCTTGAAACTATTGCATATTATACAATGATTTACCATAACTATGCTCATATTCTATTTCATTACTCTCTGCTTTCCTAAGCATACATTTTTAAAAGGTTTACAATGTTTTATTTGTATTGAAAAGAAAAATCAAAACAAAGCATATGTCTCATTGTATTTGCATGTCAACAGTACTATCACAGCAGAAAGATTTGTGCCCAGTATTTACTGGATGGTGTCACATGCTACTTTAACTTACAACATCATGTGCATTTAGTTGCCAGAATCAGCCCCTTTCTACGTAGGTGCCATTGCCACCGAAGTATAACAGCAGGCACTTCAGCTATGTCTCGGGCTAACATGCTCCAATAAATAGTAGCACTCCAGTAGCATGGGTGTCATTCTTATATGAAATTTAGGCTGCATCTACATGAGGAATATTTAATGCCGTTGATATTCTGGTTTCAGGTGTACTGTTGATAACAATAGTGGAAACACCTAATATTTCAAATACAGAGCCACATTGAGAGCACAGTTATTACTACTAAGGCTCATTTTTTATTATGGAAGGCAAAGCAGAAATCTAGGCATCTCCATCGAGCAATGTTTGCATAAAGTATCTGATACTCTCATGAACACCTTCACAGTCATTCTGTGCCTGCCTCATGGTTACTTGTCTGTCATGTCCGAGCAGTTTGGTCAGAGCCACTGCTTTGAATAGGCTGCCAGGCATCAGCAAATCTCACATAAACTTCACTCAGAGAAGATTTCTAAGTGGGATAAGAAAGGTAACAACATGGCAACGTGATTTGTAATTGAAGTAATATATTAGCTTGAGCTTGCTATGCCAGACAATAAAGACAATAATGTTTCCCTAGAGAAAAGGCTAACTTTAGACAATAAATCATGCACTTATTTACATTTCTACAAATCCAGTTCACCAGGTATCTTCATCTTTGCACTGCTCTCCAACTTAACTCTGCCAAATACCAATTCTGTGTTCACACTGTTAGACAGACATGCGTTGATGAAGAAATGACTCCACATACTGACCAGTATTTGACAGAATACTGGAAATATTCCTTCTTTTCCCTGTGTGCTCTTGGATTTCAATTCAATTAAACAACAGTAGTTGGAAAGAAGTATAGGAGTAGACCATTCAGAGATTTTACCAGGAAACCAAAGAAGTTGTGCACATTAACACGATTACTGAGCATCCCTGTTTGGTCTTTTGCACACTTGGAGTCAGAGTCAATAGAGCTACATTGCCTGCTGTTTCAAACCTGGATGAGTGTGTTAGGCGTGATATGAAATGCAAGGAGTCGGTACTAATTTATTTTTGTTTTTCTTTTTAAGAGTTGTGTTGAAAAGAACATTGTGCATACAGGAATGCAAGAATCACGCGCCTGAGAAATGCTCCACACAAGACAACTGGACAAGAAGGAAAGCAATGCTGTAGCACAATGTTAAAGAAGTGGGAAGTTGTGATTTGTGTTCTTTCTTTTGTTCAGCTCTTCAGTTTCAGCACCTGGAAATCTTTAAAGGGGAGTGATGAAGTACGGCTACTGAGTTTCCGGTATCAAAGCTAAGTGAAAAAGTAGGATTTCTGAATTGTTTCCCCACCTAAGCTTATAATTAAAAGGTAGCTGTTTTGGAACACAGTGGTGGTATTTAATTTTTAAGAACTCAAATCTCTTGTTCTGTTTCACCTTTAGTATTTAAAGTAAATATACCTCATCTATATGTGGCATTCCACCACTGCTACCAATAGAGGGATAAAAATCAGTAACAGAAATGTACAGATCTGAAATTAAAAAGCCTACTGTAGAAAGGGTAGGATTTTGCACAATGTCGTATATTTAAATATAAAATAATTGGCATTTCAGTTCAATTACATGGCTTTTCAGTCTAAGAGAGCACAACATCCACAGGAACCAGGAAAAACACTTATTTTCTCTATCTGAAGGTCAAGTTAAAAACCCTGACTGCCATTATTTTGATTTTAAACACCTCCTTGCCCCCCAAAAAACCTCTCAAGCAGACAATTATTGTACATTTGTGAAGTTTTTATTGCTCAAAACCTTATTTACATTTCAGTATGGTGAACATGAGCAGCTCCTTGAATGAGCACTGAAATTGCATTAGATTATAATTCATTTCATAGACATTTTTAAAACATTACTGAGATATTTTCAACATCTGGTTTTTTTGCCCAATCCATTGAAGATAATGGGGTGCATGACAACATAAAGCCAAGGTGACAGGCTTAGATTAAACTAATACATCAACAATAGTATAATTAGTCAAGTACTAACAGCAAACCACACTTGTACTGAAACCTAGAAATAGCTGAAAGTAAAAGGAAATCCCATAACAATGCATTGGTTTGATAATAGCAAAGAATCATTTAACGAAAGAATAAACATTCAACATGCATTCACATTTCATGTGAAGTGCTCTTGGCTGTTAAGAGTCAAGAGCTCTTCACATGAAAGTAACATGTTTCTAACTCTTTCAGAGATGATCAGCTGAAGGAGCCTTATTAATAGCTATACAGGGCTGTTGCATTGTCCTTCTGAGTCATCTATGCACTTGAATTATTCTCAATTGACATATAAGTCTGCATTTTCCTGCTGCTGCATTAACCAGCCTGAACACAATGGGTCAGATACTTGGCTGGTGAAAAGCAGAAGCCAGTTTACATGAGCTAAAGAACTGGCCCATAACATTGAAAAGCTTTTATTTAGTTAACTATAAGCATAGAGTTATTTAAATACAATTCTTTCTTCTGGGATAAATTTTAATGCTCTCTACTGTTCCCTCTCAACTTACGAGTGCAGAATAAATTCCACAGAAGGACTGCATGCAGTAATCAACATGATACATTTTACCTGTAACAGAAGGTACCCCATAGAGAATTTTGTCAGAAATGTATCAACAGTGAGATGACAAGAAACAGCTTCCCAGAAACTGATCGTTAAAAGGGGCAACCAGTTAGCAGCCCTTTGCAACCCTCTGCTGTTTATATTCCCCAAGACAACTTCTCACAGGTTAGCATGCCATCTTAACAGAATAGGAGAAGCTGGAGCCGCTATGTTGTATGAAGGTGACAGTTAGGTACATTTATAGTCATTAATTCTGATTTTTGATGCTTTCCTATCAGCAGTGATTTTCAATTCTTTTTTTGTTTTTTTCAATTCAATTTTCTTTTTTCTTATGGTTAGTTTTAAGTATCATGTATCAAGGGCCAGCTATTAGACTGCAACTTGTAACACAAACTTCAACCAAGCAACACCAGTTTGCTTGCTTCATAAAGAAGAGATACCAGACATGCAATATAAGTGAAATTCATAAATAATCTAGATGTGAATGGGCTTTTTGCAACTTTCAGTTGCAAAAAACTCTGTGGATTCTCTTTCTTTGCAGCTGGCTTATGATATTTGGGAGGGAGAAACTCTTCAGGCTGTGCCCCTATGTCCTGCTTAATTTCATTTAGTTTTAGCTGACATATAAAATGGTAAAAAGGAAAAAGAAAATCACCATCTTCCTTTCCTTACCTGCATTAATAAAGAAGATTCTGACACTCAACCAAAGTCACTGAAAATGCTCAAAAATTTTCCCAGACAGTGGAAGGACATTGCTGGGAATTCCTAAGAACAGGCAGAAAAGCTGAATAAGAGGCAAAAGGAAGGTCTTCTGATAATACCTGTGCATCCAGAATAGGGCTTCAACAGCCTAAGGCCAGAGGCAAGACGCAGGACACCAGCACCCACGAATCTTGGGTGTAAGGGGCAGAAGAGAGAACAGGAAGCTACACTGCACTTGTAAGCTCCAGGATCAATAGCTATCCCTGCCTTGATTTCTCACCTGAACATTTCCTAAAGTGTTAGAGCTTTCAGTGAAAACAAATGAACCAAATAAAATACAGATTTCTGAGACAAATTTTGGTTTTCAAGTTTCTGCTTTTCATCCTCTGGATTTTATTGTGTTTGTGTGTTAAGAGGAAATCAGATATATTTAGGAAAAATAGACAAAAATCCATTTCACCATCTTAGCAGAACGTTTCAACAGCACTAATTGCAATCTTTAAAATTCCAGTCACATACTGCTTTTTCCACAAGGTCCTTGCCTTATGTGTGTCATAAGAGGGCCAAGTCAGTAAATCTAGCATTT
This sequence comes from Pterocles gutturalis, assembly GCF_000699245.1. NCBI lineage: Eukaryota > Metazoa > Chordata > Aves > Pterocliformes > Pteroclidae > Pterocles > Pterocles gutturalis. The sequence continues at coordinate 5,829 of NW_010145903.1, read as the reverse complement.
CTTTACATAGGAACACTTCTTTTTCTTACATAAATAATTATATTCATGATTATTCTATGATTCTAAATAATATTACCTCTGTATATAATACTCAAATGAGTTCATTGTTTTGAATGTCAGCAAATTCTGATGCTTACAAGAGTCCTTTCCATTCTTTTTCCAAGGTTTTATGGGTCCTGCCTACACCACAGATCTATAGGAAAAATTTCCCATCATTGCAAAGATTGTTGCGACATTATTAACTGCATCTTTACTATAGCCTAGGTTCTGATAGTTTTTGACACTTTAACCATGGTATAGCTCAGAGCAAGGTTGCTATTAACAGCAAGGATACTAACTGCAGTAATGTTTTTACTCTTGCTGCTGCTGGTTGTGGAACAGTAGTGAGAATTTTTTTGACAGAAAGCTATAATAGGCACACACCTAAAAAGAGCTGGTTTAATGCCTTTATCAAGACTTAACGCTTGCTGTGTGGCACTTATTTCTAAAACAAGTTTATCCATGGGAACATTGCTGTGTTTGCTAGAAATATCAGGTGCCCAGACCACATGTACTCCATTGTTCTGGTTCTGACCATGAAGACTTCCAAGTGCTTTGGAAGAGGTGTAAGGAATCCTGTGGTAGAACAGGAAAATTCTTCCTAACTCCACTGAGAGTGATGTGTGCTCTGAGATACACAGATCTAGTAATTTCTCCAAAAGCTTTTCAATTTTATTTTCACATTTTCCACCCTTCAAAACCCTCTTTTTAGATAATGTCAAATTGCATCGTTTCAAAGAACTATTTCTAGATAGCACATTTAAATAAATTTTGAAACAACAGAAGTCTTAAAACACTTTGGGAACTAACCAATCCTTTTACTACAACATCAGATCTTTGGAAGAAGAGCACAGAAGACATTCAGTTCTATCTAATTTTTATATATACGCTGTTGTTATTTTTGTAGTGTCGATATTTAAATATTTATTTTCTATCTTCCTATATTTTTAAATTATTTTTGAAAATCCACAGATGTGGGAGAACGGCTCAGTGAGCAGGGACATCAGTACGTGCACAATCCAAGCTTCGATAAAGAGGCCTGAGAGTCCGTGGGACTTTCCTCGAAAACAGCAAAGGAAAAGAGTAAAAGAACTGGTAAACAGCAAGGGGGAGGAAGGCTCAGGGACAGGAAATAGAGGGGTATGCAAATTAACCGCATGCCAAGAGGGCAAGAACCAATGACCACTGGCTGCTGCGTGCACACTGCGTGCACGCAGGTAATAAACCAATCGTGTTAGAAAGCAAACGCATACAAGGCTTGGAATGCTATATATTCCCCCTGAACCCTGAATAAAGTGAACAAGAAGCTTAACTCATATTGAGTGTTGTCTTGATTCCGGCCAGCTCTTTGCAACACACAGACATTCAGGAATTGACTAAAAAAAGAAAACTACAAAAAGAGAAAGGCTGAATATCCCAGCAGTGTTATATTGCTAACATAAAGCAATAATCAACAATCACAGAGAGGAAATAAAATGAAACAAAGCTATAAGCTATAGGAGTTGTTTTGCAAGAACTGTGTCAATTTTACCTCAAGATGAAAAAAGCTATTTTCCTGTAAGACTGTTCTGGGTGTATCTGAAATGTCTGTATTTTGTAGGTTTACTTTACTTTCAGGGTGAAATTGCTTTTACAATTGCAGGTGCATGAAGATGAAAATATGGCCCAAATCGCATGTGAATTCTTGAGATTAGTGCATCACTTCATGGACCGTTGATCTTGTCTTTCATATACATATAAGTTTTATAGCAAAAACACAGAGCATCTCCATGTTATATTCTAAATATTCAAAGAGTTTGCGTGGATAGCAATCTTTCCAACTTCTATTAAATACAATCACAGAGTCACAAAGCTGAAAGTGTAAAATGGATTTGAGCTTTCGTTACAGAGGTTCTTGGTGCCAGATATTCTGCAGTATGGCACTTGCTTCTGTGGAAATAGTTTTCCATACCAGCAAGTGTATGCCCTATACAAAAACCTCCTGGGAGTTTTCTTATTTCACAGATAAGAATTAGGTACAAAATTCCTCTTTATTTCATTGATCAGACTTACTGAAAAAAACTAGGTGAATCTTAGAAAAAATCTTCAAGCCCTAGTCTGATAATCTGTTGTGCATGATTGAATTCAGTAGTAGGAAAGGGAGGAAAAGAAAGGTGTGTTTCACCTAATCTTAACAAACATAGCAAAATAGTGTTGACGAGAAAATAGTCTGTAGTTTTTGCATGTCTCTACTGGCCCCAGAAAAGACCAATCTATATCACTGGATTTATGTTAATATAACAGCAGGAAGTGGGAATTTTTTTTTATTGTTTCTTAGAAAAAAGCACATCTTTATTTCTCTTAAATATATATTTCACTGTACACTAGCTAGAGGACTAATTTTGAAGGCCATGGTAAAGAGGTACAGAACATCTGCATGGGAACCCGGTCTCTCTCTCTTTTTTTTTTTTTGTCTTTTTTTCCTAATTTGCATTATGTGCAGTGGAAATACAGTACAGTGGAAGGCTTCCTTCTGGGAAAATGAGCAAAGAGTCTGTAAGTTTGTATATCCAAAGGCTATTTTAAGAAGGTTGTAGTGAATGGGTGCATTCTAAGACCATCTGAGAATAACCCCAACATGAATTAAACATGAGAAGTAGTTGTTTAAAGTTTTGCTGGTATTGCAATAGAATGTGAATGATTGCTGAGTAAAGTATAAAAGGAGAACAGATTATTAAACACAAGCAGGCTGGCTAGACCCCAGAAAAAAATACTAAACCTTATGAACAACAACAATACAGGCAGATGGTAGTGTCTGCAGAGCACTTTCTAATCAGTGATAGGACTTTTATAATACTGCTATGTATATTTAATGAAACTCAGAACTTATAATGCTTTGGCTCTGTCATGTTTTGCTGTCTTCATCGTTTGACTTCCTTTCTTTTACTATTCTATATGTATAAGTAGCTGGTCATAAATTTTCCTGTCTTTAATAGAAAAGCAAAGATTAGATTTAAAACAAGACTGCAAGTTACAGCATTTGAAACCAAATTATGTCTAAAATCTTGAAAGAACAAAAATTGGTAACAAAGGTAAAGAATATGACTATCACACTATTTCAAAATGATCTTGCATTTCTCTGCAGTTAGGTCTTTCAAAATATTAGGAAAATATCTGCACATTTTTGTTACATCCAAAAATAGGGAGACATTCAAAGATGGATGTGGAGCAGAGGTACCTTTACGCATGCTTGAACAGTCTCACTGTAAAAAGAGCTGTGTTCCTATACAGGCAAGTAAAAGGCATAAAAACATGTTTGCTTTGACTGCTATTTAAATAAAATAAGTTTAGACATATTAAAAAAAAGTGGAAGCTGAAAAACATTTGCATGTCAGTTCCATAACTAGGAAAAAAAGACATTATACGTGTAGTATCTTTCTCAAGTGTATTATAAACTTATCATAAATACCCAACTACCCAACACACTCTCACCAGTGTATTACTTGCTCTTGATTTATTGATGCATTTAGAGAGAGCTTATTCTAATTTTTATAAAAGAATTCTAACATTAAAATGTACATATATACATCCTCCCCGAAACTAGGTCAGAACATGTTGACTCCTAAGAGGCCTTCTGCTTCATAAGAACATCATGAGAAGTATCCTACCCTTCTCCAGAATCAACATATGGAGGCTGAATATGAAATCTCCCACTGGTGGCAAGTGGCTAGGGTAGAATGGGGAGTAAGTGGAGACCTGGATCTGTTTGCTTTCCCATGCTGTGGTAGAAGAGAAAGGACTAGTCAGAATATGTGATGCAGAACAATAAATAAGGAAGACAAGTTCGCTTGAATTTCTTCACATTCACGTGGATCTCTCTTGTGTTGCAGCGGGATCAGCAAGCAGGGGTTAAGCCCGGTTCTTCCTTCTGCCTGCAAATGTCTGACAAACTAAAATAAGCCCAGAAGAAACTGGTAAAAAGAAGCTTGCTATACACAGACACAAAAAAAAAAAAAAAAAAAAAAAAAAAAAAAGAGGAAATCATTCTCCTCCCCTACCATCCCAGTCTTTCTGAATAGTAATGATGAGGCTCTGCTCTTCTGTAATGCTTTTTTCCAGGGCAGCACAGCTATTTGCCTTGCTGTAACCTCATAGTACTGAATACAGTTAACTCTTACTACAGTAAGCTGTGTCAAAATAATGACAGCATTGAATTTATAACTCATTCTTATAGAGCATCTGATATTTATAAGTAAGCCTTAGATGAATTCAAGTTTCCTATATTTAAAAAGAAAAGAGATTTTGTTATGTGTAATGTGCATATAGTATGAATCACAGATTAAATTACAGATGCACATGGCATACAGTTTAGACTAGTCACCACAACAATAAGTCTATGCTCACTTTTTATGATCAGTCAAAATGAATCACCAATCCATTAAATTTCAACTTCTAGCATGTTAGTGCGATTGTAATTAAACTAAACTAATTAACATTTTATCCTCACAGTAAGAATGCATTTAGCCTGTTTATGTGGGGTTGTATATCTATGACTTCTACAGAACATCTGCAGAATCTCTTTTAAAATTTAATCTTTATTTAAGAATATTTTCAGTAATAAATATCAAATTGCTTTGTAAGATATTATTTACCACTTAAAGAAAAATATCTTTTGAGGAACAAAGAAAAATTATACTCTCAGCTAATGCCAGCCTCCTGGTCCAAGACATAATTGTTTACAAACCATATATTTGATATCTAAATCATGTTCAGTGACTTTCATTCATGATTGTAGATTGATACAGTCCTCTCTGAAGAATATATTTATCTTTTGCAACACTCATCAAACACTAAATACCTAACTAGGTTGCAAGAAGAATCTTTAATTCCATCATTTTGCTCTGGTAATTGCTTTTGCTTCCTCATGTTTAACTAGAGTAAATGAACTATAATTTTAAATTTCTCTTGACACTTGTTATCTGACATTGTATAAAACACGAACAAGGTTGTGAATACTGAAAAAGGTAACTCTAACAAGAAGAGATTAAACTACAAGAGTATATTTTAAAAGGCTGATGCAAATTCATAAAATGGTTAGAATTTTATACCTAAATCATTTTCCCAGTATTGAGGTGCCACATATTGCATCTGGATATTTGAGTAGTAACAAACAAGTTATTTTCAAAAAAAATGAAGACTTCAGTGTGAGTAGAAAAAAATGTGTTTCTTCCATCTCTTGCTGTTAGCAGAGTCCTGCACTGGGAAGAAGCAAAAATTCTTCTGCCAAACAAGGGACAAGTGACTCTTGTCTCTATAGAAGACTGGTCTTTTTTAAAATGCCCATTGCTGCCATAACATATACATTAAGAAGTTAAGCATTCTCTTCTGACTGACATTTTTTAACCCTTAATTTCATGAGATTTGTGTACTAGTCTCCTGAAATGCATGAAGTGTTGAGGGTCTGAGATGGGAAAGCCTTTGCTCACGTACTCAAAAGCAGCTGTACACATATGTTTTGAACACTATCAGCTGTATACATAGTTGCTAGAATTTACCCATGCAGACCTCATTAGGCCAGGTGTTCTCACACACAAAGAGAACCTCTGCAAGGGTTATTTCTGAGATCAAGAAGATGGAGGCTTACCTGTGAGAGTTTTAAATGCTGCCAACAGTCACAATACCATGTAGGGTACTAAAGAATTATCTTCACAGGATCTCAACAACAGCAAAAAAAAATGATCATTATTTGATCCATTTTTATCAATATTACTTTTGTCCTAAACAACCTATGCCTTTAAACAGGTCTCTTTT
>NW_010145902.1:2971-11361 GCF_000699245.1 Pterocles gutturalis | reverse complement strand
CTCTAACATTCTGTGATTCTGTGAGTGCTTTCTGTCAGGACCATGTTGGAAAACTTAAAATGGCAGTACTGGAAAACCATGAGAAATTATGATAAACAGGATTTTTCTTACTCTGAAGATTTTTACTGCCTGTTTTGTTGGAGATCTGAGTACTTAGGAGTGAAAACCTTTTTATAACTTCAGCTGCTGTCGTCAGTGTTGATCTTGCTACTTTCTGTGTATTTACAATGCCATTCACCTGTAAGCCTTTTGTTATCTCTGTGGCCTCCGCTCCTGTTCCCACACTAGTTTAGTTTATGGTATTCCAGTCTAGGGTTGACAAAGGCATAGAGCAATGAACATATGTTCAGACTGTAAGATCTTAAAACTAGGAAAAATATATGTGCTGACTTTTGTTCAGTATGGCTTTTTGTATGCTGTGTGCCCACTGCAGGCCTGACATCACTAAATTTGTTACTAATAGTGAGCTGTTGTTTTGTTGATGCTGGCTTACTTTCATTAAAGTTTGAAAAAATGTTAAAATGTTGTACAATACACCTTTTTCTATGGGGAAGATAACTTCAGATGTTGTAAACAGCAAGTACAATACAGCAGTACTTTGAGCCACATGGTAGCTAGTGGTCTGGGGAATACTAAATGGGAAGTGAAGGAAGAGGCTCTGCACTTGCAAATGCACACTTCTGTTGTTCAGCACTGTAAGTTTTACAGATATATAGCTGTAAATATAAATTATTGAGTTTTGGTGCCCTCATTTTGCACTTTTTTTTCTCCCTTCCCCCACCCTTACAGAGCAACTTTGCAGATGGCCGTTTGCAATCCCATTATAAATCAGGCTTAGTACAGAAGGGTTTATATATTCAGGCTAAGTACCAGCGGTTACGTTCGGTTGGTGTAAGGGGATTTACCACTAATAAATTCAGAGATGGATTTTTGAGAAAAGAAAAGGTAAGTTGGCTTAACTTATTTTTCACTAAGCCATTTATAAAATATGAATATTCATATGATCCATTTCAGTTGTTAAATCCTCATGGAATAACTTGGAGGGGATTTTATGAAATATTTTTTCTCTGTACTTTACAGGCAAACTTGATTCTGCACTCCTGTTTCCTCCATGTTTATTCCATGGAAACTTGCTGAAACTTGCTTTGGGTAACTGCAAATCAGAGGTGGCCTCTGAGACTCTGCAGTTGCCTCTGTTTCAGTATTCTCTTTGAGCTCAGTTGATCTCTCTTCCTATTGGTGGCCCTCTGTGTAAAAATATTATGTTCTCTTAGGCTATAGTTTTAAATCAATGTGAAGGGTATTAATTTTTTTTTACTACATCTGTGTGTTTCTCCTCTTTGTTATGTTACTTTAAAGTATGCACTGGAGTGCTGTTCTGAATAAAGCATCCTATGTTATATAATGTCTGTGTAAAATGGTTTGATAAGCTCAAACTGAAATAATTAGTCACATCTGTTACCTTTTGATTGCAGTATGTATGGGACCATGATAATCTGGAATTTATGAACCATGTAAAATGTTACAGTAGTTAAAACATTCTAAATCCTTTATTAGAATGATCAAGTATGATCAAAGTAGTATGCGGTTACTCATGACAACAGAGAATTGGATTAGACAACCTACACAGCCCCTTGCAGTTCTGTTCCTATGTGAATTCTTGTTTGTTTTGCAATTCTGTGTCCACCTAGCTACGAATAAATACACTTGCGCAAGCATTTACAGTTGGATTAGAGTTCAGTTCTTAGAGCACAGAACCATAGGTTCTTAGAGCTGTTTTCAGAAAAACTCAAGTTTACAGCCCAGCGGGGGGAGAAAAGCAACACACAAAAAACCCCCGCCAAAGAACCCAAACAAACAAAACCCCAAACCCTTTGGACAAGGTAAATGGGTTAAATTGTTACTGAAGTGTAATGGTGAATGCCTTTTACATGCATGGACATGGAGAAGTATGATCTCTGAAAGCTAAATTCAGTTGTAGTTAGTGGAAAATAGATGGAGAAGGATTTTTTACAAAAATTATGACCTTGTAAAATGGGCGTAGAAGTGCCGTAATTTTGTTGTAGTGAGCTTTTCCCCCATAATTTCCAATGCTCTTCTGTAATTGGATATTCAGGTTCTTGTCTGGAACTTAAAAAGCATGCTTAATACAATTTGGCTGCTTGAGATTATGATTTGCATTGGAGAAGCATAATAAGATCTGAATATTGATTTTTAGGCCTGATGAAGAACTTGAGTATCTTTGAGTTAAAGTAAAATAAATCCTGAAGGGTAAGTATGACAGCCATTTTCTTAACAGCATACTGATTGCTGGTTGGCCAATTCTTTAAAACTGTTCCTCAGATACTAGGATTTCCCATATTTTGCCTATTGAAATGATTAAATTTGTCCTTGAGATTTGTTAAACTGGTCTGAATATCTTAATTTCCCCCTTTTGAAATAATTGTGCATCCTTTAAGGTATCGTCTCTACATTTGTGCTGTTTCAATCCATAAATGAAAGAATCTTGTATGTTACATACTATAGTAATACAGTACTTAGGAAAGTTGGGGGCTTTTTTCCACTGTTACAACTTGACAGTAATTATTTTTTTTTCTTCTCTGCAGGGAAGTTTAAATATTGCAACAGAAACCTGAACTGAGCTGTGATCCTGAAGTTGAAACAGATAACACAGCAAAGGGAGCATCTGTTCATTTTTTGACAACTTTGTCAAGACTTAAAATAGGATAAAGGAACTAACCCTGTAACTTTCTTGATTAAAAATAACTTTATTTTTCAGTAGTGGAATGCTGCAGAACTTTTTTACAGTTTTAATAATTGCTTTTAAAGTACAGTATTCAACTGAAACATTGTAGTATGTACCTTTAGTTTCTTTTGCGTACCAGTCTCAAGTAAAGAAGTCATTGAAGGGAGTCTTATTTATTGAATACTTTTTCTCTAAGCATGAAGTTACAGATGGAACTTGAATTGTTATACCCAGAAGTTTTTACGTTGAAAGTTTATTGCTTATGTAATAAAAAAAAAGGAAAAAAAAAAAGTGCCTGAATTGTTTGGTAATAGCACATTAGCTCAGGATTTTCCAAGTAATTACCTTCTAGGTTGTGCAACACATTTTACATTTCTCTTCAGTCATTTCTGTAAAACAGTATTTTGTATTACTTTAGTTCAATAACATACCCAGGTTTCAGTTGTGTATATACATTTGTAAATTGTTAGAATGTTGGGACAACTTCCAGTATTTGATTAAAATGAATGGTAACAGGCAGGTATGTAATGTACTGTAGCAGTAGCTTATAACTGCACTGAAAGCATGCTTGGGTTTGTTAGAGGATTAGTTGGTCTGTATTCAAAAGTACCCTGTCTCTTTTTTTTTTTTTTTTTTTAAATGTATGACATTCTTGACCAAGCTACATATTCTCCAATCTTTTGTGTCATAAATGACTTGATGACTTCCTGGATTCTGAAATTGGGGCTTGAAGTATTTAATTACAAGAAAAACAAAAACCCTGACTTTTTATAAGCATGTCTTCTGACGAAGTTGTTCATAATTGAAACTGGTTTAAATGCAGATAGCTTGTAATTTTGTTCAAAATCACAGTAATTCTCTGAAGTTTACTGTACTGCAATATTGTTATGCTGTACGCAAAACTCAAGTAGCTTGACCTGTTTTATAAGCAGCTATAAACAATATTGTGCTTATTTCCTGTTTATAGCCTTTGCCTTAATATATAATATGATAGGGTTGTGTGTATGTATTACATATTTGTTCTGACTTTTTATTGCTGGTAAATTAAAGACGCATAGCAAGTAGTTTTCGGAGATGTTCTTATTTAAGAAAAAAGTTGTTCACCATATCCACAATATACGCAGGCTAATGTATTTCCATCATTTCCAAGACAGTGTTGCCATATAGAGTGCAGGCCAGTTTCTGTTGTAGATAGTAGATCAGCATTCTAATAGAGAGTAGAGGTATATTCAGAGAAAAGGAAATTGGTTTTTGGGTGGAGATTCAGGGTGTGATTTTTTGCATGCTTTTTGTGATGTTTTTTCTACAATGCCTTCGGTAGAGAGGCTACTTGAAAGTGGAGGTATGGCTCAGAACAATTAAAATAGTGTCACTTAAAATCTTCAATTCATGGGGTGTGTACTGCTCAGTGTTGGTAGGGAATAAGCAGGCAGGAAGTGGGCCACATTCAAAGGACACCAGATGGTTTGTTTCTAAAACCCAAGTTTTCCCTTTAAGTAACAATCAATCATTAGTGATACAATGAGGTTTTCAGTAACTTTGACATGCATACACAAAATGGGAAGCTAAAGAGAAGAAATTCCTTGGTGAAATAGAGGCAGGCAACTTTCTGCAGATAAGAAAATATTTATTTATTTATGCTGTTAGCGATGAATCTGGTAAAATCATCCTGTGTAGATTTACTGGGAGATGAAAATAAGGAAACAAGAGGTGAGTCAACCCATAGCAAATGTGGAGTAGCTGCAGTTGAGCAGCCTGCTGGCCAGGGGAGTGCTGCCTGTACTCCTGCAGATGAGGGCAGGTTTACCCTCAAGCTGACAAGCTATTCACACTGCTCCTGCATGTGCTGATGCACTGTAAAACACATAAGAAGTGAAACCATATATGATATAGGACAAACTACCGAAGCTGTATTGTCTTATGGATACTACTGCTGTAAGCTTCCTGCAGTGTTCTTTAATTAAAGCCTGGAAGAGAACTCATTGTTGAGCAAATGGGAAAAGTGCATACATTGAAGAAATTTCTGACATGGCAGTTTTGCTAGCACTGTTTGGAAGTAATGCTGAAGTAGTCAGACTTCAGTCAGTTAATGCTGCTTTAACCAGGTTTAAAAGTGTGACTGGCACCTCTGATTTTATGCTTTCTTATTTTACCTGTGCATGACTAGGCATCTCTAATTAGTTTTGTATTTCTAACAATTTAGCTGTTTTTCATTTCTACAACTGTGAGCAACATACTACAAATAGGGGAATTTTGGCATGTTTACTGACTTTGATTTTTTTTTTTTTCCACTGCCTTGCCTACCCTTGGTCTCAAGATGAATGTATTATGATGAAATGTAGAGACTGTTTCAGTTGCTTTAGCTTAAATCACATTCTTTATTCATAACTTCCCTAATTTAGGATTCTGTTATGATAAAACTTCCTGTATTTTATAAAATTCATACAGAAATTGAATTCTGTGACTGGCTAAGGTGCTAAAGGCATCTAGTTGGTGGTGTTACCTGGTGTGAGACATTGCTATGTAGATTTATCTTGAAAATACAGAGACTTGTGTCTATATACTTATACATAAATCAGCTTATTTATTCTTCTAGCACAGAAAATTTCTGCTGTACTGGTATACAATGCTTGGTAGAGAACAGTGTATTGAAATTACTGATTGGGTTGTGAAGGCAAAGTGTTAAGTAGAAGAAAGGTCAATTTACTTGAATAACTTGGTGCCTTTCTGTATTGTAACTGCATTGTAGAAAACACTTGTACAAAGACTTAAGTAATATCCTGATTATTGCATTGTTTCTAATGAGAGCTTGGACTGATAACAGTTGTTAAAATAACCACTTACTTTAAATATGTGTGCAAGCCTCAGCCTCAGAAGGAAAACAGTGTTTCTTATATTGTTAAAGACTGTCATTGCATTTGCATTGGAAGGGCACGTTAAAAATGTGATTGTCTAAGAGCTTACTAGCTTTCTGTTTTATACTTTGAAAATATAAATGTGAATTGCCTTTCTTTTGGTTGACTTGAAATGACTGTTGACTGCTCATATCATATTCTCAATTGTTCACATGTGAAATTGTTTTTTAAATTGCTATCCAAAAGGCAATGGGTTTAATATGACTGGAGTCTTCCTTATAAGTGTCTGAAATAATAAGTTGTTGTGATGTTAGCATTTATATTCTTGATCTATTTAGTCTCTGTATAAATCGGTTAGTAGAATCCTCATTTTAAGCTTTGTGAGTTCTCACAAGGTTAACAAAATTCTGGGGCTAGTAAGAAGCAACACATTGCAGGGTTTCTGCAAGCCTGCCTTAACTCTAATAATTACTTACATGTTTAAAATCACCTTACCTGATCGATTTAGGTGGTCTTGAGACCTGGACAGAACTGTTTCAACTCAGGTAACTGATAGCAGAGGATGGGAGTAAAATCAGCTGATTGCCAGTTGTGATAATGGTTTACCTGCTGTCTTCTCTCCCAGGGCCTCAGGGTGAAAGGCTGAATTTTCTTTATATGAACTTAGTTGCTTTAAAAACAAAACAAAAAACAAGATTACACTTTTGTGGCATTAAAAAAGGCAGTGTTCTCAAAACTTGCTTGTTATGCATTGGAAAGACATTGTCTGCCATGTCATGGAAAATGGTTAGTGAGAGTTGCTTGGAGAAGATCATTAAAGATTACAGCAAAGAGAGATTTGATTTCTCAGTATTTACCTTAGAAGACTGTGTGTAGATGGAGATCTTTAACCTCCTTGCTTTCTGAAGGGATCTTTTCCCATGCTGTGTAGAAACATGCCTCTTGCCTTTCTTGCAGCATCTGAAGAGCCGTCTCGGAAGTTCTTTATGGGAGAGCTCTCTAAAAGAAAGACTTGCACCCTAATGAATCTGGAAAAAAAAAGTTTCTGCACATAACTCTGGTCCTTGACAAACTGCATTCCATTGCTGCAGGAATTCGAAGATAGGAGGTTCTTCATCCTTCTTACGAAGGAAAAAAAAAAGCCATTTCAAGATCTTTGGAAGCCTACTTGTGACATCTGACTTCTTAATAGACCTGAAGGACAGTCATGAACATTGAAGTGTGTTCTGTTTCAAGCTTGATGAGCATAAATTTTCAGTGTTAAGATCAGAGAAAACTTTTGTCAGAACATCTGCCCCTTCCTTATGTGCCTGATAGTTTTTGTTGTTGGAGGGGTTTTTGAGTAGGTATTTAGTCACGTGGTTTAATAGCTCTGTGCTGCCTGCCATTTTAATACAGTTTTCTTCTCTTCACTGTTCATTGCTCTGAATTTTGTCTAAGCAGTCTAAATCTCATGTCTTTTTAACATTTCATTTTCTGTAAATAATGTAGTAGATGGCTTTTATTTTGTGACTGGCTTCTCTTATGTCTTTATTGTTGAGGGAAGAGACAGGGTGCAAACAGTTGCTCGAGAACGTTCTTCATGGAATAAAAAAAGCCTCATTGTTTTGTTTTAAGAATAGCAGGAATTTTTTCCCCAGTTGAATGAGGATGTGGACTACTGCCTACTTCTAAGGAATATATTAATGTTGACCTTATTTATACTGTAGTTTCACAAAGTCCATCTAATGTGTGTATGTGCACATGTATGTACACATGCAAACACAATATTAGAGACCTTTAATGTCATTATTTCTAAGTGTGGATAAGAAATGACATTTTTAAACTACTGATGATGGAGTTAAATGCAAATGCATTTTAAGACTGGAGTCTTTGGAGTCCACAAAGGTGCTTTTGACAATGTTATCCCACATATAAAAGCCTCATTCATAAGTATATATTAAGATGTGGGTATGTTTATATGTATGTTTAACATAGTTTATATTAAATCAATGTAAATTTTGTTTCTACAGACAATAAATGTTTTAACTAAATTTTTACTTATAAATAATTCAGTGATTTGATTCAGTAGCTATTAATATTTGGTGTCATTTTCAGAGTATTTTGCTTGATCTATGTAGACAGTGAAATTTTTTTATAGAACTGATGGTTCTATAGCTTCATTTGTTTCCTTCTTTTTGAGATTAAAGTATTGATCCACATTCTAGGCACACTTTTTTTTGCCTAAAAGAAGGTCCTTTTCCAAATACATAAAATATGAATTTCACCTCATTACTAGCACAAAGTAGATGCTGTTTAAAAACACTTTGAAAGAAAGTATGTCCATCTCTTCCATGGTATTCAAAATTCTTAGCATCTCTGCCAAATTCTGATTCTTGGCCTGTAAAGGGGTAGAATGGGAGAAAGTGCACACTTGCTTGGCTAACTTTATCATAGTTTACATTCAGTACAACAGTGTGCATTTTTAAGAATTCCCTTAATATAGTGTCATTAGTGTGAGGTGAGAATAACCATGTTACCTTCGGACTAAGATCTCCTAGTAAAGTGGAGTGAGAATGAGAGGAAGCTAGAATACACTTGCAGTGCTTAATTAAAGTTAAAAGAGTTAACTTCCTCCATTATTTACTAAACTTGTCATAATCCAAATCTGTCTTGATCTTTACTATATGTAAATAATTTAGGCTTTTTAAAAATAATTCTCCTAATTGTGTTGTTATCCTTGAACTGGATAGTAAAGCAAAACTACTTCATATGTGGTCAATCTACTGTGAGGTAGAGTAGCTACAGGG
>NW_010145902.1:0-2940 GCF_000699245.1 Pterocles gutturalis | reverse complement strand
CTCTTTCCCCTCAGGAATAATGTTTAAATAATACTTGAGGAGACATAATAATAGTGCTTCCCAACTTTTAGACTACTGTCTTCAGAAGTGTATGTGGCTGATGGTGTTCTGAAGGGCATTTCAGCTTAGGTAAAAGTTGCAAATTTACATCAATATAACTTTAAAAACATCTCTTCAGCTTCTCTAAGCAGTTGGTTAACAGGTGAAGTTTCTTTTCTAAATGACGTCATGATGTGTATTCATTCAACTCTTTCCACAAATGTATCTGAATAATCCACATACACTGTACTGTTACTTTGAAGCCCCAGCTGAGGGGTGCCCATAATGAGGTTAGGCCTTACAGGAACACAAGATCAAACCTACAGAAATTCTTTGGCTTTGGAACAATGGGAAACATTGTAGCATCTTTGAGATGCTACAACAGCACTCCCTCCAGTTTACAGTAAGTTTTCTCCACCTGGAAAGGACCATGTGCTGTAGTGTGTTACTGCTTGACTTGGGAAAGCCAAGCAATTCCCATATGTTAATTTTTAGTGACAGTTGAAATGGGAAATCTGTTTGAGATAGTCATCAAATTAGCTTTCTCCTATGCATTGTAACACTGACATTGTGACAAGACTACTTTGTGCTATTATCGCTTTTACTACCAGCCCTGAACGGTTCTTAGGGAAGCAGCGCTATTGGTATGAACCAAGCAAAACTATTCAGTTATACCATTTCCTTCACCTTGAACTACACAGCTGGAACACTGGAAAGCCAAATGTAATATAAAATTACCATGCTAGCGACAGAAATATTTTCCTTCTTCTCAAACCTTGTTGCATCAATTCTACTTAATTTGACATGTTAGTTCTGATTGACTTTGCAGTTTCAGCTAGTTTGTCATAATGCTTAAGTAAAAGCTGTTACTCCTCATTCGGGTAACTTCCCAGAATGAATCCTGTAAATTTTTTCAGGTAATGCGAGGTCAAATGCCTTTATGCAGTGAGGAATTGTGGATAATGGAAACCAGCATGATTTTATTAAGGTGTGTATAAATGAGTGAATGTTGGCTTTCTTTTAGCATGTGTCTGGCTAAAAGATGCTCTGCGTATGTATGAAGATAAAATTGATTTTTTCCATTTTTCTCCCTTTTCCCCCAGTCTTGGAACTTCCATTGTTTTGTGACTTGGTGTTGCAGTGTTCTGAAAACAATACTGAGGTGGTTCAAGTCTCTTGATTTTTTTTGTGAAACACTGGAGGCTGTCTACACCAGCCTATTTCCATTGTATTCCTTTTCATAGTTGAACTTGCTTTAATTGTTAGTGATGTTTAAAAACTTAAATGAGCAGTATCCCTGTGAAGGTGCCATGGATTAAACCCAGCTAGCTGCAACAAACCCTGCACAGTTCCTCTCTCACCCTCCCCTCTCCTGGGGATGGGGGGGTGAATTAAAGGGGTAAAGGGAAAAGAGACTCATGGGTTGAGATAAGAACAATTTAAACTACAATAATATAGAAAATTATGATAATATTAAAGATAATAGTAATACATACAAATGAGTGATACACAGTGAAACTGCTCACCACCTGATGACCAAGGCTCAGCCTGTTCCCAGCTAACGATCCTGGAGCAGACAGTCCCAAACCACACTCTGAGAAGAATCTGAGCATTGGAGAGGGAGAGAGCTTCTGGACAGAGCCTCATCTATATACTGGGCATGATGTACATGACATGGAATATGTCATTGGCTGTTTGGGTATCCATCCTAAATCTAAGGTCAAATCCTAAACCAGTTAATTGTGGGCTATGCTCTGGCTTACGCACCCTCCCAGCTTCTTGTGCACCTGCACACTGTAAAGCATGGGAAATTGGAAATGTCCTTGAATGTCTGGGCAACAAGTATAAACATCAGTATGTTATCAACCTCCTTCTCAGCACAAGTCCAAAACACACAGCTTCTCAGTAGCTACTATGAAGATAACTCTGTCCCAGCTGAAAGCAGGACAGAAGGTTTTGTTGTATCACAATAGCTCTTTTTTTGTAAAAGATTAGAATTAGAAAAGACAGACTGTATTAGTTATGATGTTCTATTACTGCTATGGTGTGTAAATAAATAACTTAAGAGGAAGTTTTAATAGTTGTGGTTAAAGTAGTCTTAAAAGATATTAATAAGTCAAGAATTACAAATTCTGACTAAATACTGAAGCTTCTCATTGGTTAAACTCTGCTAATTTTCTCTCAAACAGTTCACCACTGTTAAAATTTCAAAAATGTGGATTTCCATAGCCAAGAAGACAGCACCTGGAAAGACTTCTATTACACATTTGTAACCTCAAAAAAACCTTTATTTTGAAAAAAACCTGTTCTTCTTGGGTGGGAGTAGGGGAAGGAGAAGTACAAAAATCTTATACCTTATGTTATTGTCAGTTTTCTGTCTTCATACCCAAATTAACTACTCTGAGGTTAGAACAGGCTTTTTTTTGCTTAACTTTTCATTAATAGTGAAGGTGCTTGTGCTGTAAAAGACATTATGTACACTTTATCTTTTGCACCAGATCATCTAGCTTTTAATCTGCTTTTCCCCTCTGCTCCTACTGTATTTTTTTTTCTAAGGGCCTTTACCTGTGAGAAGACTGTGCCTGTGAAGGAGCCTCCTCAGCCTCATTAGGCGCCTTTCTGTCCAGAAGCGTTACTGATCTATGCGAACTGCTCTCTCTTTCTCTGTTTTATTGTAGGGTGCGTTTCACATCTTCCTGCAATACCTGAAAAGATCAATCAGCTGCTCCTGTGGGACTCGGCTATTTTTCTTTTCCGAAACACCACCACCACCAAAAAAAGCTACTCTTTATCTGATTTTGTGTCTTTCTTCCTTTCCTTCCTTCCCTCCCGGCCTACAGAGCCAAGGCTGTAAGGCGCTGGCGGGGGGGTGGGGGCGGTTGTGGCAGCTCCCCCGGTGCG
>NW_010145901.1:163452-178331 GCF_000699245.1 Pterocles gutturalis | reverse complement strand
TCGGCTCTTTCAGCATCTGGGAGCCCGGCTTCCCGCGCCCACCGCGCTGGGCAGGGGCTGCCCTTCAGTGAATTCCCCTTTGGTGTGGTGGAAGTGGCGAGGATAACTCACTCTTCCTTTCCTCTCCCTTTGGGGACCGTGAAACCAGTGGAGGTGTCACCCTCCGCTCTCCAGGTGTGCCTCCACCGTCTGGCTCCCCAGCTCCTCAGGGTTGTCAGAGGGTCTGGCCCTCGCCTGGCTCTGTGGCATCAGCTCCTACAGGGTGGCTGGTTCATAGTTTTTGGTGCTTGTACTCATTTCTTGTGTCTTCATTACCTCTGCAGCCTTAACAGTCTGCTGCTGCTCCCAAACAGGCGCATTTTGGGTCAGTTTTGGGACCCATTTGCAAACCCAGGGTGGTGGCAGGGTTACGGCTGTGACTGAGGAGACTGGCAGCTCTGTGTGGGCTGCCTCCTGGGGTGACTGATGGCAGCAGCAGGATGAGCCATCCGGGGTAGATCTGCTTTGTGAAGTGAAAGTCTGGCTGGTTTAAAACCTCTGATTTATCAGGGGAACAAACAAGCAGGTCATGCTCAAGGGCTCAGAAACACTCAAATGCAGTAGAAGTTGCACAAGCCTTATTGGAGGAATCAATGAAAGGTGCTATTGGATTCTTTAAAACTGTCTTGTAGGTGATGCCTGCTGCCATTGAGTCTGCAAGCTTTGAGGAGGAACAGATTCCTAAGGAGAGAGGAACTATGATCTGGAAGCCCAGAAAAGGTAAGCCTGAAATATGAGGACAAAACAAAGCAGATGGTGAGTAATGAAGCTTACACTCTGCTTGAGGAAATATACTTAAAACTCTTTGGTGATGCATGGGAAATGCCTCTTTGGTTACTGTGCTAAATTATTTCCATGCAGATATTTGTGTGTGCCTAGGTGCAAGAGTGATTAATCAATACTACAAAAAAATCTTCCCCCCCCGCCCCCAACCAGAGCTGTGGTTTTTCAACATAACCTATCTTTAAAAAATACCAACAGGTAAATGTGGTGAAAGAAGACCGCTGGGTCTTTTGCCCTGCTTTAAAGAGTTATTTTCCAACAAGAGTCTGTGGAAAATCCTGACTTGGGCTAGTGTTGTGTTGCAAGCTTATGTCCAATGTTCCCAAGCATCTGAAACCTGAAGCAGCACTGTAGTGATAATACATATGTAAGAAATTGCATATATTGTAATTAAATTAGTAGTCACAAAGTGCATTCATATACCTGTCTGAATTATTGTGTGCTAAGCATTTAATTGTTCCTGTTTAGTTCATAACTATCTCTGTTGCCTCTTTCTATTGGTTTTAGAATGTTTGCTTAAGAATATTCCAAATGTTATCGATAGTGAGTCTGAAGAAAGTGAATTCTCTGATATCTCTCACAACGAAGACGATACTAGTGGCTCTCCTGTTGACCTTGTTTACGTACATCCTGACCTGGAAGACGTGGGTGATGAAGTCGGCAGTATGTCTGAGGCTGTAACTTTTCCAGAGCTGCAAGCTGCTTCAGCGTATGAGGTGGAGGACTGGGATAAAGAATTGGAGGACTCTGAATGTTATCCTTATGGTGAGTACAAATTTATTTGTGCTTCATTTGACTTTTGGATAGTATGTGACTGGAGGTAGGTGTTTTGCAGGAGAATGTGTTTAAATAACTCCATGCTCTATGTGGGAAGTAGTTTTCATTGTTGTTGACCTCATGGATTTGTAATACATAATTTTGTTGTCAAATACGGGAGGTAAAGGCAGCATTGTGAAGTTCATGTGAAACTCTTGCTTGAGCACTTGAATTCTTAGGGAGAGGAATGTGTGTGTTGAGTTTCTTTGGAGACGTTAGGGCTCAGTAGTGTATCTTTGTTATTCTGAAGCAGAAGAGAAAGGTACATGGAGTGTAGGAATGGAACTTTTTTGTGTAAACTGAGTTCCTCCTTTCCTCCTAAGAAAATTCATCCAGACTGTGGACCACAATGTCTCTCTAGAGCATGGAGTTCTTTGGAAGGAGCAGTACAAGCGCTCAGTCTGTCTTGAATATGGGTGGTTGTTGCTTTTGCTGTAGGGTTGTTTTGTTGTGTGGTAGGGTCTTTTGTTTGTGTTTTTTTGTGGGTTTTTTGTTTCCTTTTGGTTGGATTTTTTGGAGCTTGATCCTCTTAAGTGGTTGTGCAGGTGATCAGTCCCATAGACAAAGGTGACAATGGAAAGAAGCAGTTTCATCCACATCTTCAGAGTCATATTAATCCTCCAGTGTTTTATGGTGACTCCTGTTGGACTGCGAGTCTCAATCTTCCATTTGCCAGGCTGTATGTTAGGATAGAAAAAGTGGGTAAAGTTTAGGCAGCAGTGGTGACCTGCTGTGTCTTTGTTGACACAGAATAGCACCATTTGAATTTTCTTCTTATTAATGTGTATCTTTTGTAATTAATACAAGCATTCTTTGCTAAGGAAACAACAATTCTCTGTTTATTTTAATCCTATAAATGCCTGTTGTATTCAAGTTCCATTGTTTGATAGCAGAAGGAAGTGGGAAAGTTTTTGCAGCATTCCTATAAAATAATTCTGATCAAAAAATGGAAATTCAGTAGTGTTTTTTCATGCTGGGTAATCTGAGAAAAAGACTGTTTACTTTTTGGATGTCTTCCTCTCTTTCATCCTGGGCTTTCCTTGTAATCTTTCATTTGCTCAAATTTATGGAATGTTTTTAATTTTTTATTTTTTACTGGAACTGTCACAAGTTCTCTTCCTTGAACTAACTCATTCCTACCTGTAGCTTATGCTCTTCAAATCCTCACAAACTTAGTTTAAGGAAGTTGTGATTATGGGATTCAGGTGCTTGTGAAGGATGCTGAGTACAAGTGTCCAAGCTGGTAACTCAGAAAGGTGCTTGGTTGGTCATTTAATGGCTGTTTAAAAACTTTTTAAAAATGCTTGCTTTGATGGCTTGTTTGGCAGTGTGGATATACTATGTTGGGACCTCTGGTGTCCTGTACTTTTGGCGTTTCATTTGCTCAGTCTTTTCAGTGTCTGCTGGCCAGAAATCTTTTGCTTCTGTTAAAGGACTTTGCCCTATTTTTGTGCTAGGTTGGTTACATAACTGGTTTATTAGGCCTAATTCTAGCCTAGTGGAAATGTTCACAGCTCGCTTTTACAGACCCACCCTTCCATTCTGTCCAGTGACCCAGTTCTTAAAGGGTTTGGAGGGCTTCTGATTGGGGTGTGGTTGTGGGGACACCAGGAAGAAGGAACGTAAATAAAAGTAATGGTTTCATGAGCCTTTTGTACCTGGAGAAAATGTAGAGCTGTGTGCATTGTAAGAGCTGGTGTCGGATGTTCTGAATCCAGGTATATGATGGAGCTTTTTGGAAAACTGTTTTGTCTCTATGGCAAGAACCTTCCTTAAAATGAAGATACTGCCAAATTCAGCTTTCTGTTTGCTTTCTTTGTAGGTATAATTCATGAGTGCTGGCAGATTAGATTGAAGTACTTAATGGGAAAATGCTGTAGACCTGCAAAATAATCTGCTACCCTATACCACTAGCTTTCTAAGTATCTCCCATCATTTAAATCTTTTCTTTGATCTTCTTTAGATGCTGGCGATCTCCACTGGGGAAGCTTTCAGGAAAATAATCTCTTGGCCTCATACCCATGGCAAGAGGATTCGTTTTACAACCCAGGCTGTCACCATGCAGCTTGCCTTGCTTTTACGCCACCAGTTAGAATGACTGAGACTGGCCAGTTTGATGATGCTGATGAATGAGGTTGACTCTGGTCAGAACTAAGTTTGGCTTCTGAGTTGGATTATATTCTTCACTGATTGAGTCATGTCAAGTCCTTTGGCTTGCTTGCAGAGTTCTGCATAAGGCCAGAAACGCTCCACCATCTCCGAAGTTTTGCTTAGACTGCTTCTAAGCCGTTTGTGAATTGGCCACGCTTGGCCTCTGGAAACGAGAGTGCAGGTGCTAGCTATACGGAGTCAATGCATTTCTGGACTTTTCGTTGGTGTTATATAGATCTGTGTTCTTGCTAAGCAATTGCTTGAGAGAAAGTACTTAATTTCTAAACTTCAGCTTGTTTGCCAAGCTTTGCCAGTTTTGACATGCTGATCCCTGTGTATAATGAAACTTGTAGTTTTCTTTCCTTTTCATCTGATGCTGTTAAATTGGTTCAGATAGCTTTAAAAACACTTCCTCCTTCCAGTTTCTCTGTTGTATTATTGTGTTGCAGTTTGTAATTCCATATCTAATACTGGTGTTTGACAAAATTAGCCACGACAAATACAGAATGAGTTGTTCTAGTTTTATGTGTTTCAGTATGAAGGAATTCTAATATGTGATAACACACTTTGCAAGTACACGTGGACGTATAGTAGGGCCTGCTGCATCCAGTAGGAATGCGTGGTGCTTACAACTGCCTCCCAGCAAAGGTTTCTCCACATCAGACCTTCTTGTATATGGGCATATTATCCACCAGTCTCACAGCTGTCTTTATAACATTCTCATGTGATGTCAGACGTGTAATGACAAAGAATATATCTATGCTTATATAGTGTCTTGCAGTATGTAATCTCTGTGTCCTGCAAATAGTGAATTAAGGTTCCTGATACTGCTGATACGTTTGTTTTGTTGTTTGTGTTGTGGCAAATGAGGAGATAGGAACACTACCTCTATGAAGTCTCTAAGAGAATAGCAAACTAGAATCGTGTCCTTCTTGCCTTTGCTTTGGAGTTAAACTTTATAAAAATCATCCAATGTATGAGACTGAAATAAGTTTCACTTCCTCCTTCCAAACTAATGTGTATGACACAGTGATATTTGCTTAATCTTTTCCTTCAGAACAGAGGGGGACCAGAGCTTGGAAGACTCTCTTCTTCTGGTACCTTGCAGCTCCTGGTTACGTAGCAAGCTGTCAAAGTAGAGTGGAAGCCTGGTGGTGAGGCTGCAAGAAAGAGGGCCTGTTCTTTTATTCCTGTGTGGTGGAGTACTCTAGGGATTAGTACTTCCATCACAATTTACTTTGGCATGCCTCCAGGACACACACATACAGCACAAAGCACAGTCTAGCAGACTTCTTTCCCTGCACCACAAGAAAGCCCTACCTCAGCTCACTAAGGCATTGGAGGTGGTTTCTTCTTCCATGGTCTGCTGTGTATCGGAGTGCTGCTCTTTGAGTACAGCGTTAGTTAGAACGTGCACTTGACTCTGTGAAACAGAAGTGAGAATTGACTATGCCCAGCTTATCAGGTTTGGATATATAGTGGCTTCTTTCTCTAACGGAGAAAACAGGAATGAAACTATGAGTGTAACTGTAACTGGCAACACTGTTGATTTGCATTCATAAATGCAATATTAATAAATATAAACCGAGTACAGATTATTGTTGAAGTAACAATACACCAGTAAATTGTAAAAGTTCCTCTGAAAATACACAGATTATTTTGTGAGTGTATTTATCATTTCCCAGGCTCCTGCTGTAGATGGTAATGCTCAATGCTACCCTGCAGAGGGCAGCAAAAAATTGTCTGCGCTGCTCAGCGTATTTTCGTCTGGCACTAAGTTTCATCAGCAAGTGTCAGATCCCCGGGCTGGATTTCTAACGTTAATAGCAATTTCATTCTGTGTTCTGCATAGCCCTGTTATTCCCCAGTGAGACTGATTCATGGCACCGATTAGTTTCTCATTTTTTTTTATTTCACTCTGAAGTTATACTTATGGACTGAAAAATTTCTCCCATGGCTGAGAAAAGAACATCACTTGACTTCAAGCTTAATATATTTTTTTACTATGCTTGTGGGAGATGTCCCACCGTATTTAATAAAGATGAAACTAACAGAATTCTGTGGAAGAGAACCCGCCTTTTTTAGAATAGTTATAAAAGGATAACAAAAAAATCTTTATAACATAAATTAGGATTATTTTCTTCCTGTATAGTGACAAAATTCCATCAGTACTGAAGTCTTCAAGCCATTTTCCATACACTCTATAAATCAATTTTTTTTCTGCCTGTACCTTTAATTGCAATCTGCCTTGTCTATCTGACAGCCTTGTTCTTTGAGGAGAAATGTACTTGAATGGCTGCCTTGCAGAGCTGTTTGTATTTTAAATGATTGTAAACTTAAAATATTTGTTTTCAGTTTCCCTTTTAAGGTTAAAACTGACACCACCCCCACCAGCTTTGGAAAAAATGTCACAAGGATTTTACAGCAGAGATGCATTGCGCTCTCCAGGGATATGTTGGCAAATGTAACTTAGTTCCTCTTGGCCCTGCTTGTTAGGGGAGGGGCTTGATGTTAAGCTTGATCTGAATACTCTCAAACTCGGTGGGATTAGAAAACCAGATGCAGGCTTCTCAGAAGGCATCTCCCTGGAAGGATTTGAAACCGAGCTCATGGATTCCAACATTTCTGCACTATAGAGTGCTTCAAATACCACTGTGGATCTTGCACTGAGCCTGTTTTGTGTTGACACAAGCGTGTCATTCTAGGCAAGAATACGTTGCAATTAAAAGCAACATAAGGTAACAGATGATCCAACAATTCAAGCCAAGAGTGTCAACCGTTCAGTGTGCTCAAATTATTGGAGGAAAAAGAGTCCTATTATAGGACCAAGGCTGTAAATATTGTACGCAGACAAGAAACACGCTGGCAGTACATAAATCAGCTGGAAAATTTATCAGAAGCATCAAAGATTTCTCAGTTGAATGTGCATACATTTCTAACAAGATTTCCCCCTTCTATACCTACAGTATAGGACACCACTCAAAGGACAGAAGGCTCTACTGCAGGTTAATATGCTTTCTGGGTTTGCAGTGTGGGGGCAGCTAATAGTGTGTCATAATATGTGACTGAGGAGGAGACCTGGATGCAACTCTGAAGATGCCCTTGCTTTTCTTCTCATTCCCCATTTTTACAGGTAGAGATAATGATACCAGCCTGTTCGTAACGTACTTCAAATTCTCTGAGCAAGAAACTTTGTCTAAATAGTGAGGTGTTAAAAAATAAACCAAATAAAACAGAGTTTTCTTTGAACAGGCCAGCAAAGAAATTAAAACTTGTTTTGGGTGCATCTGTTGTTTCCTTTGAGACCTACAGGGAATTATTTGTAAGAGGAAATAATAGAAGGAAATGTGTTCATATTTCCTGTTGATAAGGTACAGCATTTAATTTATACATCAGATTGAGTTAGTGGTTTCTTGCTTGTATATAACTACAAAATCAAGCCACTACTGACTTGTTGTTTTGTCCCATCTTTTAACTAGTGTGCTTTTGCTCTTTAAGCTGAGAAGATGCCTCCGCTGTTGAGGGGACTGAATAATTTCACAGACTAAAGGAAAAATGCTGATGGCAGCAGCTCATCCTGACCATCTGCTGCTTCCAAGGACACCAGTGCAAATCCCATTGTAACAAAAGTCATTCTGTGAAGCTAGTGGGTATGGAGAAGGCATAGGGAAGGAACTTGTGATATTTACCCTCTGTGATTCTATATTGCAAACACCAGCATCGGAGGCTGGAGTATTAGAGGATAAAATTGTGGTGGAGCTGTTAGTGCTGGGAGTACCAGCTGCTCACAGCGTAGCTTCCTAGCTTGGCAGAAGAAACTGTAACCTATTAAAAAAAGCTGCAAAGCGCACAACCCTAATAATTGGTTTTAGTGATGGAAACAGGTCCCTTTAAGTGTTCGGAATAGATCCTCAGCTGGTATAAAGTGTTGCAGCTCATCACCCAAGCAGGAGCTCTGTCCCTGCATGCCCCCTATGCAATGCCTGTGTCATCTCTGAGCTAAAGCACACGTTCGGTGTTTGATTATTGCTGTGAATTTTAGTTCTTAAAATAATGGGCTTTTTTTACATTCACTGTAACTCTGTTGACTTTTACAAAACAAAAAACATGAATGTGACTCAGTGTGTGTATGTCTATATTTGTTTCTTTGCAGGTTGATGTTTGGGTTTTTTTTTCCTTTTGTTTAGTGGCCTCCCTCTCACCCCCATCCCCACCCCTCAAGGATAGCTGATTTCAGGACATGTAGCCGAAATCAGCCTCAGAAAGTTAACTTTTTATGATTCAGCAAGTCCTGATATTCTGGCCTGAATTATTTTAAACATCTGATCTGCCTGCAACTTCTGCTTTTAGAGGTGGAAAATACTTCTGTTGTATGATGCAGGAATTTCAGGCTGATTTGTATACATAAGTTGTTTGTGTTTGTTTATAAGCCTGAGGTCTCAGTTTATTGATTTATTTCTCTCAAAAGGAAATTCCAGTTGGTTCTGCTCAGTCGTTTTTGAGCTATTGTTCCTTAGTAAAATTTACATTGAGCAACACATTTTCTGTGAGACCTAGAGCACCAGAGAACACCAAGTTCTCATTGTGCTGCTTTGCAATTTTAATCAGTGTAGGTATTGCGGACTCTTGTTCTGACATTAAACAAAGTATTTTGTGTTTCTGTCTCTACCTTGGGAATACTCCAGAACTTTCACATTCTCTCTGAGGAGTTCCTTCAGTTACTTAACACATACTAGAAAATATTTTGGTTTAATTATTTGTTCACAGATAAAGTAGCATAATTTAATCTGTAATCTTTGTCCAGATATCTTAGGGGTTCATGACTAAATGTGCAGCATTATAATACAGAACTGGGTGGCTACATTTGGCTGTGAGTTGTTAACTCTGTCTACTGCTGCTGTATGCCTTGCATGCTCAAATGCTTCTGGGGAAGTAAATAGGTGTGACAGTGTGATTAAACAGGATCTATGTGCCACAGCAGAGAGTACAGCCTCCTTTTATGTAACTGGAGTTTTAGATAGTAAGGAAAAGTATTTTAGCTGGGCAGGTCTTCGCAGTGTTGGTGACAGTAGCATGGTAGAATTGGAAAAGCAATGCCAGAGGAACAGCTGATACTTCCAACAGAAGCACAGGCAACAAATCAAGATAATATGTTGGAGATTGTTAGTGGGAGTAATGATAGACTAGAACCTTGTTCAGCACTAGATCTGAATCAGTTTCTGGCCTGGGTAGGCAGCTAGGGAAAGCAAACACCGTTTGAAGCCAAGTGATATTGAGGTATTTGGTGTGAACGAATACTGAGCTGGTGGTGTCTCAGGTGGATTCTCTGCGTGGAATTGAGGACTGAACCGAGTGGCTCCAAAAGCCCCCTTTTTGTCAGGAGAGAAGCCTGTTACGTGCTTGGTCTGGATTTGATATACCCTTACGTGAGCTGTATTAGAAAACTTAGGAATTGCATCTACTCCAAAATAACATCTTTTGTGAAAATGTCAAGAAATGTCTAGATTTTATGCCGTGCAGGCCTGTTAGATTCTTCTGCTTGGTTCCAGTTGCTGTATTTACTGCATTTTACCAAAATATACTGGGTCTGATATAAAAAACCCATCTGATACTGCATTGCAATCCAGAACCCCTCTTAAAACTCCCTTAGAGAGAAGGGGAAATTAATATAGCTGCTATTTTCAACTTTTAATGGCCACATGTTACAGATAGGGATCACTTTGGTCATGTAGCCTAACCCTCTGTTCTCCAGGATACAGCCAAGGAATTCTTGTGGCAGAAGAAATGCTTCTTCCATATTGGTTTAACACATCTTGTAAGCTCTTACTTCATGGACAAATTAAAGCTATAAATACAGGCTTAATAATTAAATATAAACACATGAGATGTTGTACAAAATAGTGCCTGGAGCGTTGATCTGCTGGAACAAGCCCTTGTCCCTGTGTGCAAGACTGAGCAGGTCTTTGTGGGGGATCAGGTCTGGTACAGGAATCTCAGTTGCTGCATTCTCCTTAGGACAGGAGCAGAACATGTAAGGGAAGTTTGCAAATTTTGTTTCAGCTGCAGGTAGCTTGTTATAGCACATCCTGAAGCAGGATAATGTGAAATCACACAAAGGTGGAGCCTGCAAATAGCCACAGTGCTAATTCAGAAGCCATCATCGTTTTCTTGTCTGCTGTTGCTACTGGATTTGCTAGAACACTAGACCCGCCTTGTTCTCAGGGTTATGTCTATCAGTACCTTCAGTTCCATATTCTTCAAATAGGATATCATTTTCCTGATCTGAAACACCTTTTACCTTCTGTTTTGGTTAATTCTTGCTTTTCTGCATCATCTGGACTTGATTGGATTGGGCCTCTAACTCTGCAACTTGTAGCTTGCCAGAAGTCTGGTCTTTTCAGTGGGATTGGTCAGACATTAGAGATAAAGCCACTTAGATAAACGTTTCTCGGGCAGAGACTGCCTGTCTACTAGATAAGAACTACATTTAGTTCTGTTATCTGCACTTGGTGGATTAGATTTAATTTGGCTTTTTGGAGAGAAGTGGGCAGAGTATTCTTCAGACAGATCTGGGATTTGGTTTGAGGACAGGCTTTCTCATGTGGGCTATAAAGTGCACTGTAGCCCTATAGGAATACTTTGTGTGTCTGCTTCCTGCCTGCAATTTTGAACACTAATGACAGTGCTTCTAATTATGTACAGAGGTAAATTCTCAGACCAAAGAACGGAGAGTTTCATCATCTGTCCCATTAACTGCAGCAGGGTTTCTTTTGTGCAAAGGAGTGACTGCCTAAAACCGGCACCTAGCCCTGACAGCAAGGAGGGGGAAGCCCTTCTCAGGTACGGTGGCTGCACAAGGCACCTTCCATCCCTCCACAATGCGTAACTGACTAAAGGATGTATCGACTTCTTAAATCAGCCACATCTTGGTCACTTACAGGTTATGTTACTGTCATTTTTTAATTAGCATGGCTGTTTGGTATTGGGGGAAATTGGTAACACCCAGCCTTGGTGATCCTGACTGCCTGTAAACAAAAGGTCTAAGTTCAGTGTCCTGCTAATGAACTTAACTGTTCCCTAACTGAGACGCCAGGCACTTGGGAAGCAACCTCTTTTGCTACATATCCTTTAAAGTTTGGCTTAGTTATTCCCGTTCACTTTACCTTGGTATTGGATATTGCTAAGGCTTTAATGCTAGCTTCCACCACAGCTCAGTCCTCAAGGCAATAGTTTTTTCTACTGGTTTTAGAGCTTATCTCTATAGTTTGTGTTTCACTTTCTGTTTTAATTTTCTATTTTGGAAAGATTCTTTTCCTCTTTTGTCTTTTTTGTACCTACTGGCTGCTTCTGCCTGGGGTTAAATTTAGTTTTTGTTTCCACCTGTAGTACTAAGCCCCAGCAATGGATGCTAGCTGAAGAAAATAAGAAATACGCTCTCTATTACGGCAGTATCCACCTTGTATAACAACTCAAGGATTGTATCAACAGTGAGTGTGGGAGGAGGTTGAAATGAGGTAAATATGGGACAACACAGAGAAAGAGCGTGTGGTAACTGTGTTCATTTTTACAATTGGAGCATGCTTCGAGTTTGACTTGATTACTTCCTCTTTGATTAATTGGAGCTACATCTAATTGAGCTGAGAGCTTTTTCCTCTCTAGTTTAGAGTGCCTGGTATCCTTTTCTGCTGTGCTTGCTACGGTACCTTAGACCCAACACTGATGTGAGAGGGATATTTATTTTTAGGACTTTTTCCCATGATTAATCCATGCAGGTTCTGTTTGACTGTTCAATGCTATTTTAATGATGTAGGCAACAGCTGTTTTCTCCATGTCTTATCAAATATCGTCCATGTTCTAATAATAACAAAGAAGTTTCTTTATTCTTGGCTATTCCAAATTTCCACACGAGGGATCTCATTGCATCTCTTCATGGGGACTGCAATCTAGGAATAGGTACTTGTGGCTAGATAGATTCTTTGCTTTGAAAGAATTATTGAGGATTCAGCATTCATTATGTCTTGATTCTGTCATTACATCTAGGATGACATTCAGGGCTAATTTTTTTTTAACAGCTCAGTAGTTTTAACTATCTTCTTGTTGCTTTGGTAAAATGACAAGTATACCAATGTGCTTTGCTGTCAGATGCTGTAGGGATGATTTAATTACACTAATTTCTGTTTCCATTAACACTTCTATTGACTGTGTTTTAATGCTCCTGTTTACAGATTCTTATTTTGTGATTTTTTTTTACATATTCTCTCTCATCCTTTTTGTTACCTGTTTACTATCACAAAACTGATACTGTAGTGATTGTCTAATTTTACAGGAGGTCTCTCTCTGATTGATGTTACCTGACAAAATATTGTATCTGCTCCACTGTTAAATGGTATCTTTTTTTTTTTTTTTTTTTCTGCTGGGCAAGATTGGATGTGCTTTAACTTGTCCTTCAATTGGTCCGTAGAGGCAGTACTGAATGAGAGATGTGACATGTGTGTGAACGAGGCCTCTCATCAGCATAGCCCCACTTAGAAGCAGGGTAACATGAACTAGTACTTTACTAGAACACTAGCGCTCTGTTGTGATTCATAGGATTTTGTCCTAGTGTTGGCATAGCCTGATAGACCAGAACTGTGATAATGTGACATATCCCAAATTCCTTCTGACTTAATATTTTCATTGCTGATATTTCTGACTGTGGATTTTAAAATCATTACACACTTAAGATCTGACAAATATTTGTTTTTCAGTGGAGAGTCTGACATATTTGTCGTAATTATCTTGAGAAAGTTCTGGATTTGTGAAATACTTGCTTGTTTTTAAGCTTTTTACAGTCTGCAGTATATAACAGAGGAATGCAGTTTGTTCTTAGGCATGGAAACTTATTACACTACCAAAGTGCTTCATCAAATTCACTAGCAATAAATAGCATGCTTTTTCTTGCTTAGCACTCTTATCTTCAGCAGTGAATTTCAGAAAGTCTTTTGCAGGTTAATTTTGTTCTGATTTAACATTCTGCCATAGCTCAGGGCCAGCTTTATTCATCGATCTTCTATCCATACAGCTACGTACTTTTAAAATTATTTGGATATTGAACAGGATTTGGAAGACAAAGTATTTCAGCTGAGAGAGTTGGGTTTGTTCATCCTGGAGAAGAGAAGGCTCCAGGGAGACCTTATAGCAGCTTCCAGTGCTGAAAGGGGGCCCACAAGAAAGATGAGGAAGCACTCCATCAGTGAGTGGAGTGATAGTTAACAGTTTTAAGCTGAAAGAGGGCAGATTTAGATGAGATATTAGGAGGAAGTTTTTTCCTGTGCGGGTGGTGAGGCAGTGCCCCAGGTTGCCCAGAGAAGCTGTGGATGCCCCATCCCTGGAGGGGTTCAAGGCCAGGCTGGATGAGTCTTTGAGCAACCTGGGCTGGTGGGAGGTGTCCCTGCCCATGGCAGGGGGTGGGACTGGATGGGCTTTAAGGTCCCTTCCAACCCAAAGCATTCTGTGATTCTATGGTTTCAGCTACTCTTTAAGAAGTTACAAATTAGTCACCACAGAACATTGCCTGTTCTGTCTTCTAAAATAATGAATATTTGCAAACACTTCAGTTGGTTTAAAAAAAAAAGGTTGTCAAGGACAATGACAGCAGAAGTAGAAACCGCTTAGCAAATTTTCTTTGTCAAGGCTGAGATGAAAATTATATTTGGAAGGTAGCTATGTTGTAAAGCACTTCAGAGGCCACTGCTAGTAAACATAAATAGCTTTGTGTGTTGAAAAGCCTGGGTCCACTGGAAAAAAATGGCTTGAATGCCAGTCTGTGATTTGCCAAATTAAATATCTATTAAAATTTATAATGAAAATTACAATGTTGCTATAGTTACCAAAGCTTCCTTAGTTCCAGGACTGCAGTGCATTTCACTTCAAAGAAGAATCCCTTTTTTTCCATTCTTTCATTTTAATAAAATAGAACTTTCAAAAGTGCTTTTAATTTGCATTAATTAGTTGGTGGAACTTGTTGCCACGAGGAATCAGAAAAGCCAGAAACATAGCTGTTCCCAAAACACATGCTTTTATTTCACATCTTTGAATTAAATCTCTTTAAATCATATTCTGCAGTTCTGTACTGTAGGGCAGAGGAGACCGTCCCTTGGCTGGGAAGACAAGTACAGCTTACAGCGACCCACTGAATGTGGGCAAAGCTCCAGCAGATACTACTGTGGGTCTCTTGTGCATGTCACGAAGAGAATGCGTAGTCACACGTTTGTGTTTATATGAATGGCTTATGGGCTTATGCCCACTTGTTCTTGCAACTGGTCTTGCACTTCTGCACATCTCTGCTGTAAAGTATCCTTTGACTAGTAAATGAAAAGGTTAAGGAGGAATGACTTTCATGGCCAAGATACGCCATTATTGTTCCATTAGGGCTCATTTCCTCTGAAGCTGCAGGTGCTGCTGCAGTTGTCATCGTGGCCGATTGCTGCAGAATATTTGTGAATCCATCAGAAAATGTGACCTGTTATTTGTAATGTAAAGGCATGGACATGAGCCCCACGGTGAGATCCTGTTAGACAATTCCTATGCAGCTTTCCTCACTGAGCTCAATAAATGACAATATTAGCAAGATTATAAAACCAATACAGAGTGAAGCAGAGGAAATAAAACCAAAGGATTTTTGCTCTGTCATCCTGGCATCTGGCCTGCACCAACAGCACATCTGCCCAGCACAGGTCAAAGATGAAGTGCCTCTGACACTGCTTACTTTTGTCAGGGATTGTTCCCTTTATATTGAGCACCAAAGAGTGTGTGTTTAGGCATTTCCCATCATGTCCTGTAAGGTTATTATGCAAAGATGACTCTCTTGTTGTGGCCATACATGTTCTGCATATTATCAAACCTTTTTTATCCAATTCTGCTTATGGTTTAAAACTATTTTTAACATGTACATTTGTTTCTGTGTAAACAGCTAACGGAGTGAAAGTATTTGCTGAATTAATTCTGTTTGCTTTAAAGCCACAAAGCTTTGTCTTTCAGGAAAATGATCTGACAGGATACGTGAGAGCATTCAGTTGTTAGTTGTGAGTGTGCACGTCTGGCCAAGCCAT
>NW_010145901.1:154838-163421 GCF_000699245.1 Pterocles gutturalis | reverse complement strand
CTGACACGATTCCCTGCTCGCTTCCTCGCCGTCCTGTCTGATGTGGGCTAGGCTGGTCCAGCTGGAGGGGTGAGCGGTGATCCCTCCAGCCTGCTGCATCCACAGCGGAGGAGGGTGGATCTCTGACACTGAATTTGTGCGGGCTCTGGGAGTGCCTTAAGGCTTCCTTAAGTGACGATGAAAAACAGATAATAAAGTAATATTGACTGTTACTTTTTTTTTTTGTGCAACTTGGATTTGTATAGAAAATCTCCAACCCCTTATATGAAACTACTTGTTTGTTTCAGATGAAATATATAGATGGTTACTATACCACCCTTCCTGAGGTTTATGAGGAGTTGAATGGAAGATGTTTCTTCTAAGCCTGTGATATCTTTAGGTCCCTCTGCTTGCTCTGTAAGAGCCTTTATGGTCTTTGCATGCTCTTGAGTTGGAGTAAGAACAATCAATATAATTTTGTACACAGAGAAGAAAGGGATTAAAGTTTGAAATTGCCACAGTATCTGTATCCTCTTTTTCATATTAAATAAACAGGGAATTGTTAATTTAAATCCTGCAAATAGTTTTGAAAGTAGCAGAAAGCCCTCACAAATCTGCAGCATGCAGTTAAGGTAGTTCTTTGTAAAAACAAAATTATTCCTGTACGTACCTTGACAAGTACGTAGTTGGGTACATCCGGGGCATATTACTGAAGGAGCTCGTTCACCAATATCAGCGTGTTTCAAAGTTCTGTTTTCTGGCATTTTTTGAATCTGCTGCCTGAACACATTCTGAGGATTGGAAACATCATGTGGCTTGAATAAATAAAAACACCAACGTGCCTGGGGTGCACCTGTGCCCCCTTGCTGCGCAGGTTGGCTGTTTCTCTGCCATCAGCCTGACCATTTCAGTCAAGTTTTTAATGGACTCCTGGGGCTTTGCCAGTTTCTGTTCAAGCAGAGTCTGGCACCAGCCTTCCCAATTCCATAGCAATGAAAAGTTTTATTTTAGCTCCTGATTGTACAGAAATTTAGTGACAGGTAGGAATGAAATAGACTGGTCCGGTAAGTACTAAAATAGCAGGAAAGGGCTATTACTAGAAAAAATTTATAACTTGCATTTTTTTCTGTCAAATTAGGAAGTACAAAGTATAGAGCAACCATAGATCAGGGTTCTCTGGAATCTCTTCCAGGTTTTAACAGATTGACAATTTTAATTAAGAGTGTTTTGTTTAATTCCTTTTGCCTTTCCACCTGAGAGTGTTCACAGGCCTATGCAGGTTTAGACTGCAGTCCTGCAGGGTTTTTTGAAATGTAATTGTTGGTCATTAAAAAAAACTGAAGTAAATATTATGAAGGCTTTTAATTTTCATTCCTGTTCAGGAAGTTTCCAAATCGCCTTATGCTTGCATAAGTTATTTTCAACAGTTTCTTGTATTTCAAAACCTTTCTATTATAAAGGAACAGTGTACCATAAAACCGTAAGGGTTGCCACTTTGCAATAATTATGGGCTAATGATCTCTTCTAAGTAACAGAAGCCATTGTGATTGTCTCTCGATGTTAGGTTTTTAACAGCAGCTGTTGTAACAATTGGTAAAGGTTGAAGTGCTGCGATCTGTCTGGAGTAGATGTGGGGTTTTTACAATGAGAAGGGTATTCAGTATCTTTCTCTGTATCCTTCGAGTGATGAGTATTATTCCTCCATACAGTAGGTGGAGACAAAGACCTAATGAATTTTATAATGTCTCAGACTGATTTTATTACATATACTGGGTCCCTCCTGATTTTTTGTATTATTAAATTCCTTTATAAAAATAACAAATATCAAACAATTCCATTCCAAGGGCTGTTAATTTATATTTACATTAAGTACTGTAATTCTTTTGCTGGCCACTATTGATAAATTGTTTCTTTCAAATATAAGATCTGATTTGGAGACTGAGGAGACATCTGTGAAACCTTTCTGTGCAAGCTCAGATCTGTCTTAGGCCCAAAAATTCAGAGGTCAAAGTGTGCCCACGATTGACTTCAAGTTTGAACGTATCTAGAAATTCCCAGTGGTGTAGGAGTTGGATCTCTGTGCAGGCTGGAAGATTGTGGTGTGGTCTGCCTGTTTATAAAGTGAATTTGTATGTGTACGTAAGTTTGTATAAACCATGTGCATGTTTACAGGTTTGTGTGCTTACAGCATGTTTGGCGGCACACAGAACATGGCGTTGCCATCCTGCTGCTGCCTAAATTTAACTGAAGTCTTATAATGTAATTTAGAGCAGTGAGAACAAATGGGGTATAATCCGTAAAGTGGGAGAGGTGGTTTTATTAGCTTTTCCAAAGGAAAATGGGGCTTGCAAGTTTCTGATACATTGGTTGACTGTTTCAAGTAAGAAATAATCTGTAGATATGTTTTTGTTTCAGTCTTCTCCTTAATATCATTTACTCTGGGCTGCTAGATGCTTCTTCGATAGAGAAAGTCTCTCTGCCATGTGCATCATACCACATGTACTGAAGTTGATAGAAATAGTCATGCCAGAGATGGATTTACAGATGTATAAATGGTGCAGGGTGTGTTCCTCCTGTTCCGTTGGATGCAAAGCAGGTTGCCTGAGAAGAGAAGGCTGTGTCACATCTGTGATTTCAGCAGATTATGGAAGGGTTCCCTTGTTCATTGATCTCAGACGTCACTGAAAATTTCTGCGCCTCTTAAGAATTGCAGAGTTTAGCTGGTGAGGTGTGTTTGTGACAGCAGACAGTAGATGCAAGGATGCAAAGCAGGCTTGAACCCAGCAAGGAGGAAGTGGAGAGGAGCCCATGTGTCAGGGCAGATCAGATGACCTGGCCTCAGAAGCATTTAAGCAAACCCTTTAAAAAGGGGTTTCTTGCTTTGTTTGCAGTTCCATGGGCTGTTCCAAAGCTTGAGAAGGATTACTATCAAGCACCTTCTGTTCCTTGTCCGCCTGTGAGGGGAGAACGCTTGCCTTATCAAAAGGGGTACTTAGGATTAAGTTTAAAGCAGGAGAATGAGTTGTTCTCTGATCAGTTCCTCATTATGCCACATAGCTTTGTGCGTATAGGACATATGTTTTAATTTATCTGGACTCCTTTCACTGGCATCCTGACAAAATCTCCATCTCATGCAAAAGAGTTGTGCAAGACCTGATTTTTACTCATGGGCAGTATATGCTATAGAGGATCAAAATGTATCTTATTATTAAATACAATTCAGATGAAGAGGCAATGAGCAGAGTAGTTTTCCAAAATTAAGACAACACAGGCTTTGGAGGTAACTGATAAAGATGTGCAAAATCAAAGCCTGCTGTAGTATCACGTCTGTTCAGGTGAGGTGGGTGTTTTGCAGGGCATCTATATGAATAAATCACAATACCCTCCAGTAAACGTTATTGGGAAGCTGAGAATGACACACGAGTGGGTGTATGGATCTTGCCCCTAGTGATGCACAGAGCCTGTCTTTCTAGCATCATTCAAGTAGAGGCAAAGGGGAATATTGGATTAGAAATTAACTCTCAAGGACAGAAGCAGCATTCAGCTCTTGAAATACAATGTGGTATTTTCCAATTTCGACCCGCTGAGCTAATCGCAAGGATTGAACAGAAATCCTGACTTGGACAATAAATGATGATAGTCAGCGAAGATGCAGTCAAACAACAGTGTAAGTGCTTGGTACAAGGATTACTTTTACTAGTCTCAAAGTTATGGTTCATCAGGGTTTCTTGTATGCCTCTTTAAGAGCATAATTTAATGTAAAATGTCAAGATCTGTGTAATAAACTGAGTTAGATAATTAACAGACATAAACTATTATATTCCTGAGGCTTGTGGCACTACTTGCTGTAAATCCAGCACAATGTGTCTGCAACTAGGAATGCTGCCAGGGCTGAGAGCTCTGGAGGAACCATGCTTTTGATGTATCTGAACTTCACTAGATCGAGGAAGTAGGATTTTGAAGAGCCCAGAGCCAAATGGGATGGTCAAACCGATGGCCCATTCTCTGGCTGTCTCTACCTGTCTGCTTTTTGACCGCCAGATGCTAATTGAAAGATGTGTTCTCTAAATGGGCTTGTGTAAAAGCGCCCAGATTCTGTGCTCTTCTGCGATGTGGCAGTACAGAGGATGCTATATGAAGCAGGGATTGCTTTTGGATTGAACATGTGAGACCACAGCATCTTCCCCACCTCTGTGTACTCCATCTGCTTTCTGAGGTTTTGTTTCTGGTTTTCCTTGGCTCTCAAGGAGAATGTATAGGATCTATATCATATCTTTGCCTGAAACTGTGATCTGGCACTCCAAAGAGAACTTGTGAATGCTTGCATTGTGTTGTACACCAGGGGAGTTGGGGGAGAGGTGGGTTTGGTAAGCTGTGAATCTGATCTCAGGCTAAGTGGAGTTGGCAGAATCCCTGTGGGTTAAGGTGCTCACAGTCCTGCTAAGCTACTGCCAGGGCAGTCAGAGTGTTGCCTGGGGAACAAAATCTCTTGAGCAGGCTAATTTTTAAAGGGGTGCCCAACTGTATTTTGGAAAAATCTGGCCTCTAATCCATTGGTTTGTTTAATTTACATGAGAGAATAAGCTGCTTTTTGCATATTCTTTCATTTTGCTTGTTGTCTTTGTGCAAATTCAGTGCTTGGCCAGTTTGCTGAGACCCCTGCAAAAGTGTAAATCCTGGGTTTTGAATGCCAATATGCTGGAAAACATTCACAAGTTATTTAAGAGCTCTGTGTATGTATGGCTTTCCAATTCAAGCTGCTGACCTGAAAAAACAGCTTCACAAATTATCGATGGCTGAAGCCATCCATGTTGGTCTGTCTTGTGTGCACGTGGAGGAACACTAGCACATCACTGCTCATAAGGGCCCTAACCAAACCCAGTGAAGAAGTCTTTAGCAATACCCTGTTTAAAATAGATAAAGTAAAACCGATTAATTTCTCCCTCCACTTCCAAACATAATAATACAAGAAAAGAACATTGAAGTTCTGTGTTGGGTTTTTTCATTTGTCTGCTCCTTACAGGTAGCTTTTATGATAGGTTTTCTGGAATGAAGAAAATAATGGAAACTATGCTCTTTGCATGTACTTATTCATGCTTCTAAAAATAATTACTTGAGTCTTAATGGAAATTGCAGCTAAAAAGCCAAAAAACAATAGATGTAATGAAATAACATTTGTAGAATTTAAATGGCATTCTTTTCTGTGTTAAATATTTCATACAAAAATGTAGAAATGGATCAATGTAAATGCCATCCCATTTATTGGTTTTCTGTATATGAATTTCCCTTATGTTCCCCTATAAATGCATGTACATAATTTATGCATTGTATTATTCATATTCTATATCAATAGCAAGAATAATTGATGAGGAAGAAAAAACCCAGCAAGTTAGTATATTTGGTTATCTTCTCACTTGTTTAAAAATGTCCTTGGAAGTGGAAGGATAATGAATGGTGTGCTTGTCATTTAGTTTCATTTTTACGGTTGGCATCCAGATAATGTCTGGTAGGCTTGACAAATGAAGCTGCTGTAGCTGCAAACTTTTAAGTGCTAATGGTTTGGGCAGAGAGGTACAAACAGTTGCTAAACACAGAGCTAAGACACTGGGATGCACAGAGCTTTTCATTCCAGCATATAGTTAAATGTTTCTGTTGGCTTTGCTGTTTCTGTTGGCTTAAGTGTAAAGGATGCAGACTACTCTGAGAGAGGAAGAATGAAGTGTCAAAAGTGGCTGGAAGGAGGCTTCTTTCAAAGTTATTGAATTTGTGAGCCAGTAAGTGGGCAAATGTAGTGTTAACTTAGAAGGAAGTAAATTTAATTTGTGCGTGTTATTTTGTTTACAAAGGGACAAATCCCGAGAGATACTAGGGATTAAGTGTTTTTTGATAAAATGTTCTTTTGTAGATTCAACTTCAAGTTGCCTTGGGTTTTCTTCTTCAGATATGCATAAGATTTGGCTCTGTCTTTGACAACTCTAGTTTTGCTCAAATTTTTTATCAAACTGCTTTTCAATGTCTGACTCAAATGCATGTAACATTTGCCTAAAAAAAGTGTTTTGGTAATGAAAGACCTTGTTTGAGGTCTCTGCTATTAAATCTTTGCTGAGGGGCAGGGAGAGGCTGTGAGTTTTTTGGCAAAGTTAATAAAATGTGTGGATTAGTGAAGTGCTGATTAGTGAGGTTCTATTGTAGACAGAAACATTCCTGCCTTAGCTGAAACCCAGATGGAAAACTGCCCGCCTCAGATTGCAGAAAACGGTTTATGTTGCTGGTGTGCTGTACTGTGTTGCTGAGGTTGCAGCAAAGTGAATCTTACTAATGTCTTGAAGTGTTATTAACTCTGTTGTTCGATGTAAATATTTGAATACTGCTCATTCAGTCTCTACAGGGGCCTGTTTAAAACAATTTTTGACAAAGAGCAAAAAGGCCAGTAGGAATGTGTGTGCATTAATAAACTTCTCTTTGTCCTGGAATTGATCCAGAGTTTATAGAGGGCAAATGGGAAGATCTCATCCTATCTGATGTATTTACAGTAGAGCTCAGAGCACTTGATCAAGGCTTCATTGTGCTGTCATTGTTCCTAGGGTTTAGTTTAGATATGAAACAGAGTGCAGGATGTGGACACAAGAGGCAAAAGGATCCAGGGCACTGGAAGGGCTGAGGGAGAAAAAACAAAAAGAGTTGATCAGAAAAGTAGTGGACTATGTTATCCTCTGTTATATAAAAATTATGGCTTTTTTAAGTTGTAGAGCTTCCATTTTTGTTCCCAAGCATCAGCTTAAATGCTCAGTAGCAGATTGTCAGCTTTCACGGGCACAGGCTACAACTCCCATTAGATACACTGGCAGCACTTCCAAATGAAAGTATCTCTTCTGCCAAAGGGGATTTTCTTGTTTGTTGGCATTTTGAATTTTCACCAGAAATGCCTGTCTATTTATCTCTGATTAACTCTGCTTCTGAGCAGCTCTCCTCAGTTTCTGCAGCAGAATTCTGCAGTAATTGTACAACACAGCCCAAAGTGTGCTGGGAACTGAGAATCAGATTTTCATTATATTTCCATCTTGCTCTAGTAATGTTCGTGGTAATTCAGTTTAGCCTATGTTAATTTTTACCCCACAATGAAGTATGTTATAATAATTACACTTATCTCCTATGGATGTTATCCATTTTATTATTTTCTGTGAAAGTACCTTGAGATCCTTGGATCTTAAACCAGTGATTATTCCTGTTAACGGTATTATCCAACTTCGTCTTCAGATCACTGGCAAAGCTGCAGGCAAAAGGTAAGGAGCATATTGGAGTTGTTTGTTTGTAGCTTTAAAACTGCTTATGAACTAACTTTTTATTTTATAAAGATATGTGTTCTGTATCTGCAATGAAAAGAAATATCAAGATCAAAGAGGAGCATTGATCTGATGGTAATTCAGTAGCATGGCATCTGCCCCAGCTGCTGATCCCGAACTGCCAGCTTTCTCTGAAATAGAGATCCATAGAAAACAGTCCCCTTCAGCCTGGCTGCTGCAGTCTCTAGGAATGATGTTCATCGTGGAGATAGGATATTGTCCTTTCTTCTTTGCACCAACAGAAGTCAAAAAGGAGCAAGGCTGGGGGAGCTGGCAGTAGCTGCAGTAAAGCAGCAGTGCAGCTTTAGTCCTTCTTCAGAAATTTACTGCTCAGATGTTAGTGCTGCATCTTCCTGGGATCTTGCTCAGTGGCTCTGAGTGTCTGTGGGTGGCACTGACTGATGGTGCTTTCCTTATGGCTAGCACCGGTCAGGCAAAGATGTAACCCCTGCAAACCTCTCTGTGGGTGACATCCAGACAGTATCTACGTGGAAAGGTTCCATTCAAAGCATACATTAAAAAAAAAAAAAGGCCAGAAATGGAAAAAGTGGGTAAGGGAGACTTGTTTGGGGTTTTTTTTTGGTTGTTATTTTTGGGGCTTTTTACCTCCCATAAATAAAAATTCACTTGAAGAATTACAGTCTAAAAAGACAAGATGAACAAGACATAGGAAATCGTAGCTCTTACTCTGTTGTACAGATTGGCAACTAAGGCACAGAGATGGGAATAACTTTCTCAGTGACACATGGAGTGGGGATAACCGAGTTCAACTCCAAGTCATTCATCCCAGCACAGTAGTGTCTTTCCTCTCTAACCGTCACTGAAACAACCCTTAACTTTAAACCCGTTTGTCTTCCCTAATAGAGGGTTAAGCGGGCAGAGAGGAGGAAAAGTGTGTTAGGAAGAATTTGTGTTAGCTGTAGTTTACTCTGTAGGGATCGCCTCCTGAGATGTTCTGCTCTGCATCAGATCGTCATAGAGAAATAGCTAACTTGGCTGGAGGAAATAAATCGTTATATGTGTTCAAGTAGTTACTGTATTGTGCCCGTGGGGGGCTTTGCAAAAGCGGAGTCTATGAGTGAGTATACCAATCCTTGTGGAAAATCCCAGGATTAGGCTGATCTCCTTAACAATGTGCCACTGCCTCTTCTGATGTGTGCATGACTGAAGAAGCAAGGATACATCTCTTCAGTTTGCATATACAGTATCTGTGGGTTTAAACCTGTGGGCAACTTGTCAAATAACTGCTGTTGGCATAAAT
>NW_010145901.1:146282-154807 GCF_000699245.1 Pterocles gutturalis | reverse complement strand
CAGGAAAGACAACGGGAGAAATCATTTCACTTTTACTACTTCAGGTTGTGTCAAAAAAAGTAGAAATTGGTCATTCCATACGGGAAAGAGATGGCAGAGGGAAGCTCGCTGTAAGGAGCGGTGGTGGTTTGGAGTTGTGCACTAGCACACACTTCTTTCATCTCATTCCAAGGTGTCACTGGATGCCAGGTACACAGTGTGCTCGAGTTGCATAACAAGACACCCCAGCTCATTAATGATTTATTTTTTTAAGCTTTGCTCCTTCACTCATAACGCCTCCAGTGTGAGACAACTTGCTGCCAGAACATTGAGGACAGATTTATTGAAGACTCAAACTGAGGCCGTAAACACACAGCTGGGATGGTGCATATGGGTCTTGTATTCTCTGGTCAGCCTTGTGGTTTCTCTAGGAGACACACCCATCAAAGCACTAAATCTTCTTGGTTCCTCTCTGCTACTGCTTTGGTGACAGTGGGTCGTCTTTGTTTCCAATTGAATTGAAAGAGTTTTGCTAAGCTGGCTTGGTTTAAGTCTGATCTAGAAAGGTTCTGAGTGCACCTCCGCATGGGTATTACCAGGTGGTGTCCTTAAAAGCCCTTTGGGTCATGATCTGATACAAACTTTTGAAATTCAGACCGTGGTGAGTTGGTCTCCTCAATAGATCATTAACTGTGTTATCCTAGAGCCTAGGAACCGACAAGGGTACAGCTCTGTCAGCGCTGTAGAAATGTAAAGTATTAAGGAGCTGACCTCTCCTCAACAGACAAGACTGATTTAGTCTAGGAGAAAAGGATGTTGCATGCAAGCACAGTGAATGGTGCGGTTGGAAACAGTGTTTTGGTGGCACTGTTTTGCTTTATAACTGTGTCATGTCTTGTGAAGAGAGCAGCTAAGCGGAACAGTGGTGGAGGAGAGGAGGGAAGGATGAGTGTAGCTCAGGCAGTGAGGGCAAGACAAAAAGACAAGGGGAAGTAGCTAGTCTTGGAGCTAGTTAATTTTTTCTACGTTATTAATTTTTCACTAGATGCAAAGCATTACAAATAACATTTTATAGGGCTGACTAGGAAAGGTTGCTTTTGATATTAAATGACATATCTCATAACTTTTTCAAGTTCATGCATAAATTCAGTATCAGGCTGAAGATAACTGCTTTCTTCTCATTGTAACTTTTTCAGGACAATATGTGCAAAAGAAAGATTAATCCTTTCAGAGACACTATGAAGAATTATTATGTGAGTTTTTTTAAGGTTATACTGACTTCTGAGAATGCAACTTCTGGATTAAGAATAAGGATCTTTGAAGTAGGAGTTTTCTATAAGAGTGACTCATGAAGCTTTTCAGAGATATTTATCATTGTAGTAGGTGTGAGTCTTCACTGCATACTCTGCCTCTGATCTGTGTGGCTCCACATCATGAATAAATATTTGTTTTGAGATCCCTCTGACACCTTCACCAAATTAACATATGTGCAGACCTAGTGAATATTAAAAACAAACAAACCAGCGCTAGTGTAGTTTGCAGTCTTTTGGACTGTTTTGTGGGACCAATGTAGATTATACGGCTACTTGCCATTTTTTTCCTGCTTTTGCCAGTAGAAACTGGACCGTTAGACTGTGACCTGTTGCTGCTTGTGCTGCAGCCCACAGGATTGCCTCCAGACAACAAAACTCCCTGATTCTTTTATCACACAGAAATATCTGCACTTTCAAATTTTCTTAGAAGGTATCAGC
Source organism: Pterocles gutturalis (assembly GCF_000699245.1). Lineage (NCBI taxonomy): Eukaryota > Metazoa > Chordata > Aves > Pterocliformes > Pteroclidae > Pterocles > Pterocles gutturalis. The sequence continues at coordinate 153,077 of NW_010145901.1, read as the reverse complement.
AGCTGACTCAAGAGGACTGGGAAGAACACTTGTACAATCTTTTGGGAGAACCTTTCTTGTGACTGGAACTTGGGGATTTAGTCTTTGCTATGGAAGGAGAAATAACAATAGAGTAGTGCAGCGGGAGGGGGGTGGCAAATATTGCCACTTTCGTCCGTGTTGCCTATAAGGGGCAATGTATTACCTTAATCCATCAACAGCTGTAGTCTTGGACACAGTGGCTTGCTTTTTGGCTGTGGAAATCTGTCCGTTTTCTGCCCAGCCTGTGCATTTTCTCCTCTCTCTTTAAAATTAAAAGCACAAAGGACACTGGTGACTATGTGGAGCTGCAGAGGCAGGGTCTGCACCACCACGCCACTTCGTGAAGAACTCAGGGGAAAGTTATTTGGTATTGAGAGTTGCTTTTCTATGTACTAATAAAATCGGGTATTTAGGACTCTCTGTAACTTGCCCTGTGATTTGATTCTGCATTATGTGGAAGACTGTACCACCCCAGCGGTCGAACAGGATATTAAAGTAAATTTAAAGTATTTTTTAGCTCCTTTGCTCAGCTAAATGATTGGCTGTTTTATATAAAAAGGGATCTGGCCTTTTGAATTTTCAGCTCTTACAAAGTTGCAATTTTTCCTTTTCTCATGAAATTGTATTTTTTGAATCTGCATGAAAAATGGCAGAGGAGCTGCACACAGATCCGCTTGTGCTGGCAAACTATTTCTTTTAAATGACATTCTCTAGCCTACTTCTGCAAGGGTGTGAATGTATTTTCAATCATACTGGTCTGACAGCAGCTTCATCAGAGTTAAGTCTTAATCTATGCTTTCACCTGGTGAAAACTTGCTCCTTGCTTTGATTAAAGAAGTGTTGCCGTTTTCTCTTTGACATGCACTTACTGTCATGTCAATAAGAACGGAAAACCACTGATGTCTCTGCCCTGCAGTTAAGGCTCGTTGCCATGTTCCACAGTTAAGATTCACTCACTCATAAGCAGGAAACTCAGGGAGGCTGCGGAGCTTCACATGCTTCTTTCTGAAGTTTTGCTTGTGCTTGATCGTGCTCTTGACTCAACTGTTGGTGCATGTTTGTTGCAGAGCTGCTGACCTCTAAGCAAAGGGGAAGTCAGTTGAAAGAGTTCATGTCACAGCCTTGACTCGTCCTTGTATTACAATATAGCCAGTAGTCTTAGCCATGGGCAGCTGAGGTGATGCTGTTCTCAAATGTACGTATGGCCACGGATGGATCTTAACCTAACTTCTGGTGGAAATTTTCATTCTGTATTTTCTACTGATAGTTTCAGTACCTCAGGAGATGCTTTGGAGAGAGATTTCTGAGGGATAGTTAGGATGAGCAGGCAGCTGACGTTCCTGTTTTCAGTCTGAGCCCTTCTTCACGTGTAAATGGGTACTCTCCATCTTCTCAATGAGATGAAACATTAATTTCAAATGACTTGTCAGCTTTAAAGAACTTTGTATTTCAAGTTATCTCTCTACGTGGGCTAAACTCCAGCATCTTCTACCTATTTTTAAATTAATTTGCAGTTATAACTTTATATTGATGACCCTCGCATCCTGTTGCAAACTGCTGTGAAACTCCCTTTCATAGGAGGCTGCAATTCAACCTTTTTCAAGTACTGCATAGTTTTATAAAATGCTTTGGTTTGGTGCAGCTGTGTAAACTAGGGTTTTTGCCTCTGCATCTTAACAGAGTTTCTTTATTTATTACTAATTCTGGGCACATAAGTAAATATACTGTTGCTTTTAGTGAGATGTGGATTGTGGACTGCAGATTGCCATAGGTTTCTCTCCTGGCCCTTCAAGGTCCTGTAGTTTTGTAAACAACTCAATTTCAGTCTGAACTTCTCTGTAAAATGAAAATAAATGAAACTAGTTTCCCACATGGTTTTGTTTATGATGTTTGTTGAGATTCCCAGGAGGTTGTACATAGCTGGTCAGAAATACACTATCAGGTGGTCCAGTTTTGTCCATTAAGATCAGTTTTTTTTTTCTTTGGGGTCATGGGAGGAAGAGGAAGCTGAAGAGAGAGATTTACTGCAGCTGGCAGGGAGGAGATTTACTTCTCTTCCATGACAGCTCACACTTTCCTCTATGTTCTTCCAACACTGTGTTCAAAGTTTTTCTATTTTGGACTAATCAAGATTTGGTAGCTAGAGCAAAGCGCGCCCATCATGTAAGATGCCAAATGCTTTCAAATTCATTGATCTCAGTGGAACATGAGGGAGCTCAGCCATCAGCACAAACATTTTAGTTCTTAAACATTTTCAGGCTTTAAAATGGGCTATTAATCTTGGCTCTGGCAAAGCATCCAAGGATGTCAGCAGTGTGTGATATGTCCCATGAAGTGCAACTTCTAGGAATCCTTTTTTTTCCCCTGTATAGAGCATGTCAAGGCTCACATTTTGTTTGCATTTAGTCTAATGACATCTCACAATGTGTTATTCAGAGCACATTTTTAAAAAGATTTTGTTAGTATACAGCCAGTATCTGGGCTAATGTGATTACCTTCAGTCAAAATACAGCTGGACTCTCAGAGGTATTGGAGTTCAGCGCTTTTTGTAGGAAATATTTGTTTTGAAATAAACAAAATGGAAGTTTAGAGCAAAATCTTCCTTTTTATAGTTTATACCATCATTTCATCTGTTTTCATACAAATACTTGAAATCCTTGTCAGTCTGCCTGAATTAGAAAAATAACAGTACTTTTAGGTGAGAAAATGGCAGGGACCCAGTGTCCTTTGTTTGGTCTTGTCTAGCAAACCTAAACAGCAACAGAGCGTATGGATCCTGGGCAATAAATGACCCTATAATAACAAAGGGATGTGACATGAAATGTGCATGGGGTGGTTGTTTTGCAAAGCAGCGAACTGTGCTTTCAAATTTCTAAGGGTGATAACAATGGGAATTGTGCCTTAGTGCACTGCACGTTCCCAGTCCACGTGAATCAAATTTGGCTGTTGTGATGTGCTGCCTTGTAAGAAGTGTAGTTGCTCTGCAGTTACTTATCTTCAGGTTTGTGCCAAGGATTAACCCATGGGTTAAGGCCAAAGGGTCCTGGTTTGTTGCCAGGGTCCTGGTCTGTTCTTCAGCAGCTCCTGGATCAGAGCTGAGAATCATCATCTGAATGCAGCTCTTGGTCTGCCTTGGGTTTTCAGTGTTTGGGCAAAGCTGTTACTCCCTCTGTGCCTCACCAAGAAAAGGAGGCTTAAAAAATCATTAGTATCTCGAAAGCACTCATTCTAGAGAGGGGGGCTGTGGAAGCAGAGCAGTAAATCCTCCTCTATTGGAGCTGTCCAAATATTATTGCTTGTATTGAAAGAAAGCTCTTAAATGTAGGCTGGTGTTCAGAAGCCAGAACAGCCCAAGAATCATCACAACATCGCTGATCTTCTGCTGGTAACGTGGAGCTTGTCAGTTGACTTAGTGTGCTTTCACACAAACACAAGTGATGAACTTCAAGCTTCTAATTTAACTATTTGTGTCTCTGAAGGAACAGATTTGTCTCTTTTGTGGATATTACATCTTTTTAAATGGTGCTGCATTTCGTTCAAGGTAGGTCTAGAGTACGTAACTCTGGAAAGCAGTTTTGGGATTTAAAAACAGATGTCACACACTAGTCCCTGTGAAAGTCCCCATTTGCTAGTCATTCTGTCACAGTGAAAACAGAGTTTCTTTCCTGCAGATATATAAAGCTGTGTACATAATTGAGAGAAATTAAAGCTTTCATTGACTTGATTCAGAACCTGTTAAAGGTATGCAGATTTTTTTTCATCACCTCCTGTTGGTTGTTGGTTTAAGACCTTTCCTGGTTAAGTATTTTTTCAAGGTAATGTTGTTCTATAGGAAGATCTCACATTCATTGCAACATGGATTTTTATTTCAGCTTTTCAGATGCAAATTCAAGGTAGAGATTAATAGAAAAATATAGCAGGATGATGTGAATTTGTTACTACAAAATATTTGTATCTTTTCATCTGAAGGCCATGCACAGCCATATATCTGCCATAGAAGGAAAGCAAAGTAGAAAGCTTCAGTCTTTTATGTCAAATTTTGGAATAATTTACTTCCAGTCACAGTTTGTCATTTCAGGCTTGGAGCAGCTGCATTTCTGGCAGCTCCCGTTGGTTAAGATTCTTTTCTTTATTATTATTATTTTTGTTGCTTTTAAAATGAATGTTAAATGCTCCACTCCTGTTCTGCTTGTAATGAGTTGGACCTACCCATAAGTCAATAATCTGGAAGAGCACTGTCTGTTTAGAGCAGCTTCATATTAGCATCCCTGTTATGTAGGGAAAAGGGAAGAGAACCTCTGTCCCTTTGAAATCCTCCAAACTTAGTTTTACAATTCTGCCTTGTGGCCAAATACATTTTGTGTCCCATCTGTTCCCTGCTGCAGTTCAGGGCTCTAAAGATCTCGTGGTCTTTGGAGGGGGAGGAAGGTCTTGCGAGCCCAGGTTAATTTCTAGGGAGCATTACTCCACAAAATGAGATCATTGCATGCCAGAAACATCCATAGGCAAGCACTTCAGTTCCTGCAACAGAGGCAAAGGTTCCCAAAACACCCTTTGGTTACTTGATTGCCATCGAACCGGCTGGGTGTGCTCATGGGCATCCTAACTGAAATGCTCTGGCACTCCTTTTGAGCTTTTACAACATCAAATCATCCTAGAAAACTGTTCAAGAAGATTCGAGTTCTGAAAAAAAACACAACAAAAAACAAAATCAAAACCAACAAAACAACACTGCCAACAAGACCTCAAATAAGGGAAATATTTGGTCAGCTGCATATAAAGACCAATGTCTCCCACGTGCTTGCACACGCCGGCCAGGCTGCAGTATGGAGTGCTGCGTTTAGCCAGATGTTTGACCTGTGGTGTGTGCATGGAAACATTTGACCATGTGAGTAAGTTATCATTTTGCACTGGGACCACTTAAACATGAAATTTCCAATGACAAATTGAAGAATACTTCTTTTTAAGTTGTAGCGCAGTAATGGGAGTTAGGATTTATAAGCCCTGCCAAATTCAATAAACTTGTGTTATAGCCTTTTAAAATTGTTATATCGAACGCTGCTTATAAAAAGCTATCTTCCTTCTATTGTTTCATAATTTATTCAGTGTTTTCTTAACTGGCCCATCAGCAGAACAGTAAAAATGCCACTGAGTAAACTTTGTTTAATGGTGACCAATTTTTGTCCATGTTACAATAATGTCTGTGGGAAGAAACAATTACCTTGTGATTTGCTGTCAAAGCGGTAAGTGCATTTTCTTTCCAGTTCATTTAGAACGGACATCACTTTCAAGTTTTCCCTTGTTCTCTTTGTGAGGTTGTTTCCTCTTCTGCACATTTGGATTTTTTGCTACGTGCACTAGTACTGGTTCAGTCCTGAATTCAGGATTCATAAATAGAGTCTCTGCTGTCCTCTGTGCAGTGTTGGTCTTCAGTGTTGCATTATCAGTACAGCTCAGACCCATTGCTCGGATGTTTACTGAAACCCCCTGAAACAGAACAAACCTTTCAGCGTCAGCTACTGATGCTGTTTTTCTCCTGTGTTTGCTGTATGAGCCAACATCAATTGCTGTTTGGTTTGTTTCATTTCCATCTTCAGTTGCAGCACAGAGACTCTCAAAAACATGATCTGTTTTCTTTTCATACCTGTCCAAAGTGTTAGGGATGGAAGCGTTTGTGAGGTGTTGGCCACTGCATGTTGCAAGCATTTATCATCGTTATTATAATAATGTAAGAAGGCAATTTAAAATGTCCATTGTGGCCTGAAACTTCTCAAGTGCCTTGCAGTTCTTCCTTTTAGTGAGTGATGGTCAGTCGCCAGTATGTTTGCTAGGATGAGAGCATTCAGAGCAACTCTCTGAATCACTAGTGAAGTCTGAAAAAATCTTTCCTCAAAATGGAGAGGAGCACGTTTCACTGCCCAGCAGCACATACAGAGAGTGTTTGCAGGAAAGATGCTGAAGATTCAAATACGTTAACAGAAAATACTTCTCGGAGTTGTTCGGGGGAGTCAGGCTTTTGGGCAGCACCCGTATGTGCCACCAAGCTGTGAGTATCTGTAAGCAACGTAGAGCCTCTTGATTTGTAATAGTCCAAGATGTGCTTCCTGGGCTGTTTGCAGGGCTTTCATCCTCAGAAATGCCTCCCACTCTCAATGCCCCTATTGTACACTGGAAGGATGAAAAGCTAAATTGACCCCAGGGATTCAAGGTGTTTCCAATCTGAAGATTAGGCTGCTAAACAACCCTAGGTTATGAAGAGCATAAAATCTTTCCTTCAGACTCTACAAGAAGGGTTGGAGGCATAATCAGGGCAGTCGGCTCCATATATCACATCACTCTTCTTGGATGCGAGAATTCTGTTACAAAAACATATTTGGGATTCATAAATTGTTCTGCGCTCTTCTCCAGCATGCTGGCCATTAACCACTGCAGGGATTAAACAGCTACCATTATGTAGGCAGCATCGTGTTTATAACAAATTGCTTCCTTATAGCCCACCTGCTGCCTTCAGTAATTTGAAAGCACAGTAAGTTAGGTCTTGAAAGTTGTAGTTTGGAAGATGACGGGGGTTTAAATAAAAGGTTTTAAATTACCAGGCCTCAAATAGCTACCTAGAGAGGCAGTGTCTAGCATCTGGACTGTTACTGAATTACTGTAAGTCTCTTAATCAGCAAGGGAGCCCCTAAACTGAATGGCTGGTGGGAGTGAAACCTGACACTAAATGGACAGCAATGTGAGAAAGCTTTGTGAGCAGCTCCCAGAGGAGCAGGATGA
>NW_010145901.1:123687-146251 GCF_000699245.1 Pterocles gutturalis | reverse complement strand
AGGGAAAGAAAACCAAAGTTGCCTTTTAGGATAGAAAAGCACATTCCCTGCAATGTGTTTCCTCTTGTTTTTGTTTTTTGGTGGATTTGTTTTCCTCATGCGGTTTTTGAATGCCTCCAGACCAGATCTTTTGGTGCTATAAATTGATGTAGCTCCTTTGGCTTCAATAGGCTTATGTTGATTTACTCCAGCTGAGTATCTGCTGTGTGAGTCTATTCTTATACTGCTGGAGTTAGCAAGTTCAAGCCCACATTTTGAGTACTTCATGCATGCACAAGAAATTAATCATAGCAATGATGTGTGCAAAGTATGTGTGAACATTTTTCCACAGGCGGTCTCAAAATCCCTGCCTCTGCTATCTCCATTTGATGTTGATCCTGTCTCTTGTCTCAGTTGTGCAGGTTTTACACTGGTGTAAGCCCACTGACTTCAATAGGTTTGCTCCTGGTTAACACCTGTCTGTAAAAGTAGTGTTAAATCTTGTCTGTAATGTTAAATCTCCAGTCTGCATGTAAATCATTGTATCCCCAAGGCTCCTAGTTTTGGAATTCTTATCCCTTTCCATTTAATGTAGTAATGGGAGATGAACTGCGTAGCTCCTGTCCAACACCTACTGAAGAACATTTCACAGGGACTTCTGTGGATAGTGACTCAAGCTCAGATTTCTTCAGGAGTGGTTTAACGTTGCCTGTTGCTAACTTGATCTGCCTCTGTGCATTGTCTTGTCCGTTGGCTGAGACACAGTGGGCTTGGAGGGGAGAGGGGCTTGCCTTAAACATTAGTAGTTCGTTTTTATGATGTCCTGAACCATCACACTGACAGGTCAGAGTTGTACCTAGCGATTGATACAGGGGGAAAGAAGATGCTCTCTATCCCTCTTTGCCGGGAGTTAGCAGTGACCATCTGAGCAGCATCAGGGACCTGAGGAGAACCAGGCTGGTGTGCGTTTCAGGGCTAGGATTAGCAAACAGGTCCCAGAGTACTGCACCTCCATGTCATAGAATCATAGAATCGTTAAGGTTGGAAAAGACCTCAAGGATCATCAAGTCCAAGTCATGTCATTGCAAACTGGCTCTTAATTCCCTCCACCCTTTCTTATTTCTCTTTAATTCCCAGCATAGCAGATCTTAGCTCTGATCTGCTTTTCCAAAACAGTGGCAGCGGTGTGATGTGAGCAGCTTGTCATTTGTTCCCACTGAGCATAATGTATATTTCTCTGTGGCAATTCAGCACTACAGGTGCTTTCCTACTATGGAGTTTCTGTATTTCAGGAGGTGGTACAGCAAAGCCCACCTGTGGTCACTAGATTTTTTTGCACTCTTTTGCCCGCTCCTCAGTGCTCCATTCTTGAAGCTACTGAGCAAGAACGTGCTCAGCCTGGAGACAGTCTCTGTGCACCCATGTCCTTGCTGGAGCATGCAGGATCACAAATCTAGATACTCAGCACACCAGCTTCTCAAACAGCTGTTCCCCAAAACCAGAAATCCAAATCATCTTGGAAGATAAACTTTAAGATGGTCTCAGGCATGAGATGCAACAGGGAAAGGACCAATGAAATAACCATGACGTGGATGTGTTGGAGAAAGGCAAAGAGCCTTTGGCAGCATGGGGGAGACCGTCCCTTTGAGGGGAACATCATGTGAGCAAAGGAGGTCTCCTCCTCCACCTGTCCTTGCATGACATAGGAGAGAGACCTTCAGGAAGCCTGGAGCTTTTTTCCTGTGCTGTATTTCACTTTTGCTTTGTCTGTAACAAAGCCTGGGAGGGGTCACCTCACCTCAATTAACAGCCCTGGCTCCAGGGGGTGCTAATTCCTGGGCACCTTCCTTTGACTTTGAGTAGAAATCTGTGTTCAGATAAAATGCAGAAGGACCTTAGAGCCTGGCAGGTGGAGAGTCCCAAAGAGAAAAACTGGAGCTGCTAAAGAACTGTTTGGCTTCCTTGAAATGCTCCACAATGGAGTATTTGTTTCAGTTCTGGTACCTGAAGTATTTTAAACCGATATGGCTTAATTTAAACCTTCCTGCTATATGCACATTTGCATGTTTGCGCGGATTAGCGATGCACGCAGCTGCATGTTTGCACACATAACTGCTTTGGCCAGCTGTTTGGGCCTCCGTGCTGCCAGCTATTTTGATTTATTTAATTCTTCTATTGACTGCTGAATAATGTGTGCCACATGCAGAACTTGCATCTGCTTTATGAAAAGAATATAAACTAATGTAACTTCCCTGAGAAAAAGACATTCTTCTCTTTTTGCTAGAGGAAGATTCGTGCTCTGTATTTGTGCACTGGTCTGAATGTTGTCTTTCATTTTATTTTCTTGTCCCAGTTGGAACTGATGGACCTAATAATGCGGATAAACAGGTTAACATTTTTACTCCATATGGAGTAAAAAACCTTAAAATCTTTGAAAGTCAAAACAGATATGAGGTGGTTTTTTTTTAAGTATGAGAAGCAAAGTGTACATATGGTTTGTAGTCAGAGCCCTCTCCATGCCATCAGTGACAGGAATAACGTGAGCTGAAATCACTGAGGTTACTGAGAGCTGCATTTAGCCTGTGATTTCTTTAACATAGCAACATGCACACCTAGTGAAGAATTAAAATAGAAATCCTTTAGCTACGTTAGATCATTATTTTGAAGATTTGTGTATCATTCAATCTCTATGCAAACACATCTCAGTAATGTCATTCCTAATATAGCAAAGTTAAATTATATTTTCTGCAACCCTAGTCATTGTGTGTCAGCTTAATTGGGGAAGTTCTGTACTTGCCCTTTCTTTTTACTAAAGCTCTTATGACTATGTTTAAGAAGAACCCTAACACCATTGTGTAAATCGTCTTTTCTTCCTCTCCTGGGTAAATACTCTTCCTGCCATCTCGTTGCCACTTCAGTCATCTGTTCTTGGAACTTCCTAATCCTGGCTATGGGACTGCAGCTGCACTTTATAGAGTTCAGTTTAATTCTCTTTTGCAGGTATCTCCTAAGAACTGAGTTGTGTGTTTGTTCCTCCAGCTGTCTGACTTCTATTTAGAAAGACAAGGCTTTTGCTTCCTCTAGTTGAAGCTGTTTGAAACAGTGTAAGGGATATTAGGTACTGAAGTTACAGATTTACTATGTGAAAATGTGCTTGTGTCATAGGTCTGACATGTGTGAGCGGCTCTGCCCTCCTGTGGATAGAAGGAGAACTCAGCTGCATGCCCCGTTCCAGTGCAGCTGATGCATCAGAAATGTTTTCAGTCGAGAGTCCGGTTTATGGGGCAGGAGAGTCTGAATCCTGCTTTTCCCTGGTGTTGAACACTTCTTCACTGTAGCATGAAGCATCAGGACAGCACTGTGGTTTGCTAAAGCAGTTTCCCTTCTTGAATCTTGGTCCTATTTTCGTTTCCTTTATTTTTTTCTGTCCTTCCCCATCTCCTCTGAGGCAGGAACACCATGCTTGCTCTCACCAAGTCAGCCTTACCTTCAGAGCCAGTGCCACACTCACTGGAATACTTAACCCTCTTTGAAAGGGGTGATATTGCAACACCTGCATGGCTGTTTAGGTGCACTGAATTTGAAATGATAAGTATGCTTTGATGCGCTAGTACATGTTTCTGGTCACTGCATATTAATATCCCTCTTTGAAAGGGGTGATATTGCAACACCTGCATGGCTGTTTAGGTGCACTGAATTTGAAATGATATGTACTAGCGCATCAAAGCATACTTGTTTCTGGTCACTGCGTATTAATATGATTTATTATCAGTTCTAATCAGCCACTTAACCAAGTCATTTTAAGCTGTCTCCATCTGCCCTTGCTTTTCCTGTGATTAGAAGTACTTTCTCATTATTTCTTTACTTCTCGTCTCCCACCCCTTACAAATTTTTGGGAGGTGCCAAGGAAACTTTGAATAAAGCATTTATTTCCCTAGGAGGAAAACCACGATTAAAAATGGTGTTCGATGATGTTCTAGCCCAGGTGAGCCACACCATCCAACTGTACTGGCTCTGCTGCTGGTGTCCAGAGGGCGAGGAGAGGAGGGGAGGATTCATTGAGGAGGGATATAGTTTTTTCCGTCATCCTGCCAAGCTTCCTCCAAAACAGCCAAGATTGCTGACATGAGCAGAAGCTTGACCTGCAGGCAACAGTGCCAAGTAATGTCGGCAATGTGTTTTACACAAGGGTGTGCTAACCTCGGCATTTTTCCCGAGCTAGATCATTCCCACAAAAACAAGTCTCTCCCCTCTCAAACATAGACCACAGTAGAGAGCTTGGTTTGCGAGCTCTGATTTGATCAAACACGCCCAGCAGAAGACAAAATGGAATTGCAGCTTTGCAACTTTAAAACTTGTCCATTTCCTTTCAAACCACATAAATCAAAAATGGTAGACTCTTCCTGCTCAGAGGTGCTCAAGTTGCATGTGATAAATATTGCATGGCAGGAAGAACGCGCTGTGTCAGTGTGTCATTAGAGTTGATAATTCACAGATCTGACTCAACAAATATATTTATTGCCTGGATTTACTTGTCATGAAATTGCCTTAAAATATGGGTGGAAAAAATATCAAGTAAAGAAAAAAAAAGGAAAATGCATTATTGGATTAACAGAAAAAAAGTATTTTGGAATTGATACTTATAATCTTTATTTATGTAGGTAGATTCAGTTTCTTATAAGTGAGTTTATACATAAATCAATGAACTATATACCTTAACCCAGAAGGATGCTCTCAGGAATTCCTCCTTGTGGCAGTGGAAATGAATGACTTGGAGGAAGAGGCTGTTAGGATTTGCAGTGTCCCTTCTCATTATGCTGGTGGCTTTTTGTGGGGCTGTATCAAAGTGCAGTTTTTTACACTGAATATATTTTTAAATTTGGTTACATTTTATAATAAAAAATATGAATAAGAAATTCTACAATAATTAAGATGTAAATTGAGAGTCATAAATCCTAATCATAAGAATTCTTTTTAAGTGGCTTTTTTTTCTTTTTTTAATTGGGTATTCATATTGTTATTCATATTTAATTTAGAAAGATCCTGTTGTAGAAGCAACTCCCGAAACTTTATTCAGGATATTCCAAAAGATCCATTTGTTTTCAATCTTAAATTCAGCTCATAAGGTGAGATATATTAGAGATGCTGTACACTGGAAATTAGGCAGCACTGTTAATTTGATCACTTGAGCATATATGAAAATGTGTGTAAAGCTTAGGTGGTAACAACTAGAAGGAGATTCTTCCACAAATGATTGGATTGCACCTGAAGTGGGTGATTGGTGCGCTCTCCATCGTAGTCTGGCCTAACTGGAAAATGGCAGGTCACAAAAAACAAAACCCTGAAAATTGACTCCTCTTGTTCCCTCCCTTGCTCTCTCCCTTTCTGCATGGTCTCTGCATTATTTTCTGTGGTGCTTTCTTTTCTGTTTGCAGCTAAGTGTCATCTTCAGGGTAGTGCACTATATCAAGCTCTCATTTCCTCTTTATAATTAATTTAATGAATCATTAGGTCAATTTGAAGAGAAACTGGATTCGTATAAACTACTAGTCTTGCTACTTTTTATATTATTATTATGCATTAAATCAGTGTGTAAAGTCCTACAGTACGAGTGGGATGGTTAATACAAACCTACCGTTTTTGAATGGGCAGACTAAATCCTAGATTAATATATGGGAAAGGGCTAGGAGTGTCCATTTGTATGGAACAAATGAGTCTAGAGGAATGTTTGCTCCTTGCCTGGCAGGTGCTCACAGGACCCTAAAAACCCAGAGGCCTGGCAGGAGCAGAGGTGATACTTAAAATTGAGCCTGTTGAAGAGGACTGTACCTCTGACAAACTCCATCTCTCCCAGTACAGCAGCGCAGAGGTGTGTGGTGTCAGTTATCATAAATCATAGAATGGTTAGGGTTGGAAAGGACCTTCAAGATCATCGAGTTGCGTTGGTCTCTGCTCTGCTTCGTTGGGGAGCCGCGGGGCAGTGCCAGGCTGGCAGGAGATCACCTCTCCCTGTCGCTCCAACCGCTGTTTGTGGAACTTCATGTGTTGCATCTGGACAGGAAGCCTGGAAGACGCTCGTGATTCTCTTTGGCATGGCAGGGTGCTTCAAGGTATTTCAGGTATTTATTTATAGCAATGAACTATTCCAGTAGAAATGCTGAGCCAAATTCCTTGCTGATATAAAACAGAGTTGGGGAACTTTATAATAGCAAAGATCTGGATAATTTGATCTTACCTGTCTGTGTAGAAACCACAGACTTCTTAAAAAGTGAATTGGGAAATGAGACCCAGGAGAGGCTGAGGAGTTGCTACGGTCACACACAAAGCTGGTAGTATAGCCAGGAATGAAACTGATGCTTATGTTTGCTCTCTCCAGCCTCCTGTGATGCTTACAAGATGATAATTGAACTCGGAGTTTCTTCAGCTAAAGGAAAGTCTCAAAGACCTTTAGGTAGAGAAGTACCTCAGGCAGAGATTGTTTTTCCTTTTTTATGCAGACTCAAGAAGTGAAGGGCTTGACTTTTCCCTTCTCACTTCACATTTTATTCCCAAACTCACATGGCTGAACAGTAGTGAGGCCAAAAGCAGAACCCCGGGACTCACTGACATGGTGCAGAGGAGGAGACCGTATCCTTGCCATGCATCTCTCATTAGCCTGGCTGCAAATCTGCAGAGAGACAGCAGTGTGGGAGGGTGCTTCCCTGTAATCTCAGACTTTCAGCCCTGGCAATCCGGGATCTTGTTCCTGCAAGTGCCCTTCCTGCAGAAGCTCTCTAGAGCATCTCAGGGACCTGGAGAACGAGGTTGCCAACTACCAGGACTTGCATTCGCAAAACTTGTAGGCGGAGTGTTTGCACATCTCCTCTGCATCCTCTCTGATTGAATTGCGGGTTGTTCAGGTGCTTCTCCAATGTGTCTCATTCTGCTAAAGTCATTGCAGAATGTAGCCCACAAGTACGAATTACTTGTTTTTCTTGTTTGCTGGTTTTTGTCTCTCCCGCCTTCTTCCATCCCTGTTCAGCCATTTGCAAAGTATTATTCATTAGAAACTTGAGCATCTCCATCCTGAGGAAAAAAAAAATGCTTCTAGTGAGCCAAAATTTACTCATACTGTCCTGTTTTTCTGCCTTCTGAGAAAAATGTATATGGTCTAATAATAATTCCCAAGTGACCCATAAGCTGGGTCTAGCTGTGGTAATCAGAGCCTCATACTGGAGGCTGGCTGTCAGAGATGGTTGTTAGAACAATTGATGCAGCAGACATCTGTCTCAGCTGAACTCTGCTTGTACCTTTTGGAAGAAAGTGAGCATTCATTTGTGTATGTAACATAGGAACACGAGAGAATCCCCAATTCCGTTGCCGTCTTTCTTTAATGAGCTATCATGATATTTCGTTAAAATAACATGCACAACACTTTGAACTGTCACATCTCTGCAGAAGGTGCTGCTTTAGCAGCTGGAGGAAAAAATGCTTCATTGCACAGGATGCAATACTTCTGCAATTCGTTGGTCTGTGGCTGAGCAGCTTGTGGGGATAAATTAGTGAAGGACAGAGACAATTTTTTGCTTGTGTAATTATGGCTGTTTAAAGTTTAAATATATAAAAAAACCTGTTTGTCTCCTTGTCTTTCAGGGAGATATTTTCATGATGCTTTTGGAAACAATTCATACCTCTAACTCTTCCACAAAGATTGCAATTCTGGCACTACAGAATTTCCAACAAATATTGAGCTCTTGAGTCAAACACGCAGAGGCCATCATGAGGTTGAAAAGCACACAAACAAACTATTGTTAAAATTTGCTGATGCCGCTGGCATTGCCAAAGGGGCATCTTGTTGTTCCTTGCTCATGTGATTTAAAGTAATGAGAAAACTCAGAATGAGACAAATTAGGAGGCAGATCGTATGAAAGGACCGGCCTTCCCCTCTGCCACTGAGCAGTATTCAGACGTGTATGTAATGGGGCTGTCGCTGGATGGGCAAATGCATCCTAAATACTTGAGAAGTACTAGTAAGGGATTATAAGGATGATACTAGAGGAGCTGACAGGAGGAAAGAAAAAAAGATAATTTGGAAAAAAATGAGGCCCACAGTTATATTTATGATTTAAATACTGAAGTCCCAATCATATAAGCACAAATTATCTCTCTTTCTCCATAAATTATCAGTACACTCAGCTCACTCATATGAATTGGAAATTGCATCATTCTGTGCAGCTGAGTAATTTTTTTCCACCTCCAAATATATTACACTGTTTAAACAGGCTACATTTTTGTGAAGAATGTGTGTATCCATATAAAATGAATAACACTCTCACAGTCTTCTCAGGCCTTTATTTAATACCTCCTTTGCTCAGCTTTTGAAATATAAGAATATATCTTTGCCTTTTCTTAGTGGAAAGTCTGATATGCAAAGAGGCCTTTGTACCATTGTATCAACAACATAGTTCAAACATCTGTCTAAAGGCTTTCGGTATATCAGAAAATCAAGTGTATCAAGCATTGGATTTCCTTTTTGAAGACTGTAATAAAAACAGAAGGATGAAAAAACTGGTAGAAACAAGTTATGCTGGTTACAGTTGTAAGTGGAGGTACACCAAAGGCGCTCCCGTTGTGCGGGTGAGTGACCTGTTATAAATATTCAGGTATGAATACAGCAGCTGATGTGGACTCAAAGGTGACCAACTGGAGCTGCCACCAAAGGCTTTGGGAACTGGAATGTGCTGAGTGCCCCCTGGCATCGGTGTGATACCTTGCAGTGGGTGGAGCTGGCAGGACCCCACAGCAAGGTGGAGATGGGTATGGGGCAGGTCTGGAGGGGCTGCTGGCATTTGGGAGTGGAAAGGCTGGAGTTCAGCTCCTCAGGCACTTGGAGGGGGCAGACTATTTCTTCCCAGCTAAACCATCTGTGATGTGATGCATGTGTTGGCACAAAAGTGTTAAATTGATTTATCCGTAGTAAAGTAATAGTGTTCTCTCCTTGGAGTTTGTTCCCGTAACACAAATGTAACGTTAGTCTCTAGCCTTTCATCCGTGCTGTGCATTGCTCTTCAGCATCCTGCTGGCACGTTACTGCGTGCTCCCTTCTTGTCTTCACTGCCAGGGCATCTGACACATCAAAACCAAGAACTTCCAGCATGCGTCTGTAGCACTGGGAAGTGATTTTTATCCATGTTTTTACTTGATGGGGAAGTAGGGCACGGACAGGATGAGAAATTTTCCGTGTCACTCACAGCTGGTCTGTGGCATGACCAGGAGCTGGGCCAGTGTTGAATCTTTGTACCTGAGCCTTCGAATGGACATTCACCCCATGGACTGGGCTACCCTCTGTGCGCTGCCCATGGAGCTGCATTCATCTCCTTAGGAAGCAGTTGTCTCTGTTTCAGGGCCTTAACTGCCTTTTCTTTAAATCCAGGCCTGCTCAGCACCTACTGAGATGTTCTATGTACTTAAAAATATTGAATCCGAAGTTGCATGCATGGCTCACATACCTTTTTGACTCCTTTTCCTTGTTTTTGTTTTCAGTGTTGTGTTTTTCCAGTCTGACTAATTTCGGTCCTCTTTTCCTATCGGAATAGGCATGGTGGCATTATTGGGCAGCAACCTATTTCAAGCTTCAGTCTGGTTTCCTTTTTTTTGTCCTTTTAAACCATAGTACTGGAGACGGGTAGCCATGGTAACTCTCTTATCTGTGTTGAGAAATAAATACTAAAAATTGCTTTTTTTACTATTTATATAGAAAAATGCAGAAGCAAATAAAACCTGCAGTATATGACTCACTTCATATTTTGAAGTTTCCAATACTTCTGTTAAATGTGGAACCAAATCATCTGAGAAAATGAAAACAAACTCTGCTCCTTTTCAAAGGATTCCTCTGGCAACATCCACAGGAGGGCTTTGGCTGTGTTCAGCTCCTGGTGGTTTATGTACCCCAAAGAGGCAAAAGTGACTCCCCAGAAAGCCTCGGCCAGGGTGTGGGCTGGATGTGGGTGATGGAGGCATTCCAAAAGGAGCCAGATCTGGAAGAAGTCTTAGACTGAACTTTGCTGGTTTTCGTGTCTTTGTTAATCAGGCTTTATCCCACAAAAGGGCCTGTGTTTTCCATACCTTTGTATGAGATTTTTTTTTTTTTTTTTTTTTAGAATAGGCTGAGAAGTGCACCTGCTCTCAGTTAATTTAACGGAAACCTTTCCAAGATGGAGTTGCTGCAGGTCTAGAAATCTTTGTTTAATTACTGCACCTTGATATCCTGAGACTAGTGCATAATTCAGTGATTCCTCATAAGGCAAATCAATGTTTTCATTTCAATTCCCATATAAAATAACCTGCAAATTACTTCAAAAAAATTTTCCTTATATTCATTATATGTGATATATATATTCCTCGTATTGCCACACACTCTGAAGACCACTGGGATCAGCTACCGGGCAAATGACTCGGTCTCAAGGAATATCTCATCCAAGATCTTCTTTTATTTCCCCGTAACAGGGCTCCAGCTGTTGCTGAACTTGTCTGCCTTTTGTAAATGATGATTTTTCTAGCACATCTTTCAGACCGATTCATTCTTTCTCCAACTACCTAGCTAGGGTGATAGAAGGTTTTGTTGGCAGAGGTAGTGCCTTTTATTAGATCAACTGATATAATTGCTGGGAAAAGACACGCAAGGTTTTGGCCACCACCACGTTTGTCTGTGCCTCACCACTTGATGAGTGTGTTCCTTTAATTCATTAATATCAGCTTCCACGAGAAAAATGGAAAGCAGAGGTTTTCACTGATGACAGTTGAATGGCTGGAGTTGGCACTACTGTGTTTTAAATTCAGAAAATATGTTGTTTCACTTTACAGGTGATTTTTTTTTCTCTTACTGGATTGGATGAACCTCCTAGGATTTCAATGCAAATACTTTTGCATGTGAATTCTTTGAGTATAAGCCAACATACGATTAAAATGCTCTTGTTTACAACATCCCCAGTTACAACCTTATTTGCTAGAACAGACACATAGAGCAAACAAAGAAGAACCATATGGACTCAGTACAAAGAAAATTAGTTTAAAATGTTTCTATTCACAGAAATATTTGTTTTAGAGTAGCTCTATTTCGGTCTCACTTCTATTTTCTGTACATGATAATGTGTGCATTTATTTTCCAATAGGACTCCTCCATGTGCTGTTCCGTTGCTCACTGTCTCTTCTTCTGTGTCTCTGATTCACTAATAAACTATTTTTGGTTCTTCTTTTCCTCTGCTTGAATTTCAACTCTTGCTAAGTTGTTGTAGCTTTGCCCTCCTCCTGCAGCGTGTGTTAGTGAGCAGCGATTTCTGGCTTGATTTTATTTTTCCTTTTTAATATTTCACGTTGTTTTGAATGGCAGAATGGCTCCGAAGCTTGCTCCGTGACCATGCTTGTTCCGACAGGCAATGCTCCAAATTAGGGGCTTTGGCATCTAGTTGTGACAACTTCTAGGCGCGATGTTGAAGGATAAATTAGGAGCATCTGTTACTCCAGAAATGGGCTACCCATATATAGTCTGAAGGGGATTTAAGAACTTGTGGAATTGCCTGGGAATTGAAAGGAAAGGCAGGCAGCAGTGTCCACATATATATGTGTGTGCATTTACAGACACACGTGCCTTTGCAAATATGTGAATTGAATGAGTGAGGTATTTTAAATTTCTTTGCTTATCATGTGTATAAAGGGAGAATTGAGCCCCAGAAGACTAACTGTTGGCTTTTGTACTATTTTAGTAATCATCTGCTGTTTAAAAAAGTGTAGGTTTCTGTACAGCAGTATTAAGGACTTTACAGCAAACACAGATTTGATTCTCAGAGCAGTGTTGAGAGACCCGTTCCACAGGCTGAGCCTCAGTCCAGCAGAATGGGCTGCTTCAGACCCTGCAGTTGTTTGGCGGCAGAGCTCAGGAGCACAACCCAAGCGCCGTCCCAGAGCCCAGGCACTTGCTGTCCCGTTTGTTCTGTCCGTACGTGACCCTGGCCTCTGAAACATCACTGCTCTTTTACTTGAGCTTCTTCCTTTGGGAAAGGGGAGCTTGCATTTCTTTGCAGAGATTTCTGATGTGAATGAGAGCTCAGATGCGCTGCAGAAGGCTCAGCACTGCTCACAG
Organism: Pterocles gutturalis; assembly: GCF_000699245.1. Classification (NCBI taxonomy): domain Eukaryota; kingdom Metazoa; phylum Chordata; class Aves; order Pterocliformes; family Pteroclidae; genus Pterocles; species Pterocles gutturalis. Next base: position 134,154 of record NW_010145901.1, on the reverse strand, counting down.
CATTTTTGTGTTAGAAATTCGGTGCAGAGAGGAAAATTTGCTGTCACTCTGTAGAAGCTTCTTTGTCAGTTCTGGAAGAATCTTTCCTCTTCCTGAGCAGAATCTCAAGTCCATTCTCCCAGTGCAGAAGTACAGAGATGGAAATTCCTGTTTAAATCTCACACATTTCTTACGAGTACCTTGTCCCTGATATGTGCTATTTCATGCCCTTATGTGGAATCTGCTTGTCACCGATGCTGACGGATGCAGGATAAAGTGCACTTTCCTTTGGCTGTGCCAAGTGGATATGCAGCAGTGTGCTCAGCGAGAAGAGCTAACAGTGGGTTCTGTGCAGAGCCGGGATTGTCTGAGGGAGAGCTTTTCTTTCTGAAAAGTACCTGGTTAAAGGCGGTGTGTGCAGCTGCCTTCATGTGCTGTTGAGGTGTGACAGTGGCCAGCAATGTGGAGTGAGGCTGAGCGCATCCTCTTGTCTATTTGGGATTTTCAAACCCTGAGTGGCTGTGTAAATTATCTCTATTGTAAATTGAAATACAAATTTGTAGTTTCCGCATTCAATGGCTCTGCACTCAGGTCTGATATCAGGGGCCACAGGTTTTAGCTGCAGCATCTAATCCTTGCTACCAAATATTGGTGGCTGTACATAGCAAACATGTTACAAGATCTGAGGTCAGCGGATGGGAACGAGGAGTCAGAAAGGTGGTTTGTCACCTCTCAATACGTGCCCTAACAAGCCAAGTAGCAAGAGCCAAATCTGAGCACCCGTTACAGATTGTGTACCTTAGCACTCAGGTTGTGGTGAGAGTTACTGGTGGTGAAGTTCACAGTAAAATATTTCCAGGGAGTGGATAGACGTGGGAGTTAGGCCAGTAGATGTTTGCTTTCCATTTCTAGATTTAAATCATTAGTAGATGTTCATTTACTTCCGCAGTCTTCTAGCACTGGATGAAAACACAGGCACGGTGCAGCAGACGACAGCACTTGGGCTATTTCTTCCCTTTAAATAATAATTGTCCTGTTTGCCAGCAGCACTGCTGTTTACAGTCTGCAGATTGCAGACAGATGGGTTCATTCAGTGTGAATTTCCAGGCAGTATTCAACATTTACGTTATTTTGAAATGCCATGGGAAAAATAACCCCTGTTTCTGTGTGCTGGTTTTCATGTATGCAGTTGCAAATGCTGGGTGCCAAGAATGCGAAGGATCCAAACCTACAGTAACTAACTAGGTCACTCTTAAAATGTTGTCATGTGTTTGGGCTTTTGCTTTTTTTTTTCTTTGTTGAGGCTGCAGAAAGTAAGGGCTGAGCAAGAGGCAGCAAAAGTTCACCTGTATATTCTCTCTGCAGCTCCTCCTCATCCTCACTAGTGTCTAGAAGATGGTAGATTTGAAGCGGGATTTGTCAACGACAAGGTGACAAGAAGCTTCCAGTTGTGAACCAGTCCTTCTTAATGAGCCGGTAATTGAACTGGGAGGCAGTAAGAAAGGCCAGATTCTAAATCCTAATTAATCATTGATAGTGTCTACATGAGACCTAGTCAGAGACTTTTGGCTTGCATTTTGTAGTTGGAGTTTCCAGTTTCAGCTGCTACTGCTTCAACAAGCATATGCAAAATTGCGAAGGTTTATGTTAGAGATATCTCCTTTACGATTCTGTGGTTGTAAGCTCTGACTGTACTGAGAAACATGTTATGAGTATCTGCCTGTCTGCTTCCTTACTCAGTCTCTCTGGTTGTACAAAACACTTGTGTGCTTTCATGGGGTGGCAGTTGCAGTGCATTAATGGATGGAGGAATCACTTGTGCGGGGCTCTGACAGATGAGGGCTGCCTACCTACCGCAGGGTATCACTCTCATAACGCTGCTTGGGGAAACTGGGCCCTGCTGTACAGCCATCACCTCATTGCAAATGCCAATGGTTTAGGCTAAAAAGCTCTGAAGGATGTGTGGTAGGCGTTTAAAATGCAATAAGTGAACCTTATTGGCACAGAGTTGAGATTGGTGATTGAGGGAGCTTGGGGCTGGTATAGCAGGGAAGGTCTGCACTGCTTTCCTGTCATGTTCTGAAACTACCACAGTTTTATTCCAACATAAGGCAAAGAGATTCCAGAAGCCAAGTTATCAGTATCTCAGGTGGCCTTGTCTTGGCAACAGCTCTCAGAGGTCAAAACTGGTGGTGAGAGGCATTGTTGTTGTCACTGCAAGATGCTCTACAACTGCACCTGTCCACAGCCATGACCTGCTGTTATACAGGCACAGCAGATCCTAGCGTGGCACTCTGACGGAGCAGAACAACCTTGAATTCTGCAAGGAGCGATAAGATTGTGTGCTGGTGAGTTGGTCACTGCTCTTGGCTATTGCTTTGGAGAGAAAAAAAAAAAAAGATTTTTTGAAATGGATTTCAGCTTGATCCATTCCAACACCAATCAATCACATTTAATTATCTGCCCAGGGCACAGGGTATCCGTCAAACTCTGATAAATTCAATGAAAATGCAGATTATATCATCTTTTGTCATCAGTACCGTCTGTTCTTGGCATTCCTGCTACAGGGCTAGACTGTAGATATGTTGATGAGCAGATACGCTGATCAGTCATGAAAATTCATTTCCAAAATGAATTTAGATTTGGAATGAATATGGGTTTTTTCCCACCTCAGGCAAAAGGAGCCTGAATTCTTGATTACACATAATTATTTATAGTCATATTTAGGCCATTTCATATACCCCCAAGACAGTGTAAACTGGTATGAGTTTAAATATGAGGTTAGATCTGAAGTGTTTAAGCATTTCACGCACTTGTTGGGTACTTGGAGGAGGCCGAGTGGGAGTTGTCTTTCTCTTTAATTGTCTTTACGTATAAGCTGTTGTAGATGTCCTCTGCTATTTTATTTTCTCTTGATCAGAAATAGCCCAACTGGTTCTCTCAAGCTGTTCCTAGAAAGTTCACTTTTCAGTAGTTGTGGTTAAGAAGCATGTTCTGAGGGGTGCCTGCTCTCCCCATTTTGAAGTTAATGAGAACCCTGCCTGTTATTTCCCAGAAGACAGATGATGTCCTACACTTGAAATCCCAGTACATGAGACTGCCTTGTGTCTCTGCTTGTTGAATTTCCGCCTTCCATCTTCACCTCAGCGTGTCACGGGGAGGCACCGCCTATGTTATGTTGTACCGTTACGTTGAAGGCAATAGGGGTCTTTGCACGATGGGCTTTCATAAATCCTTGCAACACCAGTCACTTGGCATTCAGAGGACATTTTTGCAATGTTTAGGAATGTCAGACTGCAGCATGTGCCAACGTAACTCAGCCAAAATTGTTGCCTGGTGTTTCCACAACAAAATGGCATGCCCAGAGTTCAGTGTCTGCCATCGTAATACCTTGGGACTGCTGATGGCTCAGTGCTCCTTCAAGTCTCAGTTTTTCCATGTAAACCAGACAGGCCTTGGTTTCACTGTGCTAAAACCAGGTTAGAACTGTGACTTTCTCTCCACTAGTGACATTTAAGCAAGAACACTGATTTAAAGTATATCCTGGGAAAAAAACCAAAACCAAACCCAAGCAAAAATCCCCAAGCAGTTGGCCTTCTACCTAGTGCAAATTTGCAAGATTTTACATACCACGCAAGAGATTTTTTTCTAATGCTTGTCTGGGAACGTCTCTTCCAGAAAATCCTGTTGGAGTTTTCGTAAATCTGTCTCCAGCTGTCATTCATACTGAGCGGCAGCAGGGGCTGGACTTTCCCTTCAGTCTGTGAGTTCTTTTATTGTAGAGGCCAGTAGGTGTTTAAGGACCTATACGCAACCTGGAAACATGTGGAGGTCCTGGACTTGATAGTAAGCCCACTACGTGTTGACTCAGCTGCTATTCTGTCCTTTACTATTTGTTTAGGGTCCCTCTAACTCATGGTCAGTCTTTGCCAATTTGCATACGTGATTCTCAAAGTGCTCAAGCTCCAGTCCTGCGTTCTAAGTCTGTGGGGGAGCAGTGAAACTTGTTGGAGCGTAGTGGAGGCAGAAGGATCTGGCTGTGTGTTACATACTGGTGATAAGGACCTATTCACCAATATTCTGTATTCTTCTTTCCTTTTTAACAGATTAGTGTTTATTTGATCTTCCCTTGGGTGTGTGTTGTCCTCTTTTAATTGCAGTTTTTTGAGTATTCATCCTCCTTTGCTTAGCTCCTAAGTTTTGCTAATAAGTTCCTGATGTATGCCAAGATAATGAAGATGATTAATGAAATTGTTACACTCCCAGATTCCTGTTCTAACTTGCTGTCTTCAACTGGTTTCAAACTTGGATTCATCTGCACTGTTACCTGTAACACAGCCCTTGTGTTTTAGCCACAGAAGCAGGAAAATGGGAACACGCTGCTCTGTCTAAAGAGAGTGTCAGGTAAGAATCCCACTGGAAAGGTAAAGATAGCGAGCAGGCTGGTGGCAAGTGGCTGGTGATTCAGTCATGAGCTTTACTAAAGCCAACAGGGAGGTGATACAGGTACTAGCAGCTCACTTTCACATTTGGCAAAAGGCATGTTCCTTCTATGCCAGACTGCAATTATCCCGCATGCCATAGAACAGGACTGGCAAAGATGGTGAAAGAATACACACTAGTACGAAGTGGTTCAAGGGGAATTAATAGATCTCATGATCTCTGCTGCTTGTTTTTCTAAGTACTTTTACTCTTCCTCCAAGACTAAAATACAGCAGTTAAGCTCATTAAAAATACTTTAAGTTATAAACATTCACCATTTTTCATTTCCTTTGCAAACAGCACTGATCTGATAAGTGTGTTTCCTTTCCCAGAGCCAGGAATATTTTTTGTAGAAGAAAGTTTACTCTGATAAAAGCAGGTTTAGTAAAGTGTGACTGTGTTCTCTTCCCTCTGACAAGTATTTAGATTCTCAATGATGTTTTATTTTCCAAAGATCTTCCTTGTACAGGGAATTTCAGATGTGGAAAGAAAAGAGCTCTTCACAATGCCTTACGGAGGCATTTGATGTAACACCTACTACATGCCTTGAAAAGCGATTAATAGAGCTGGGACACTGGTCAGATAATTCTTTTGAGAAATACTAGGAAACTCATCCAGTTTGTTTCAACTAGCTTTAATAAAAAGGTATGTCAGTGTAAAGCACATTTATCTTTTTCTGGAAATTTGCATAGATTGCAGTGAGGTTTTAAAATACTGCCTGTGTAAGAGATGGCTTTATTTTCTCCTTGGGATCCTTATTCAGAATGGTCTGAAACACAGGGTGATGGCAGAGCCAGGAATCACCAGTTTCGCTCCTGCGTTTCCTTTCGGAGCTGCTATTTGCATTCTTCCATGCCTGTGTGGATCCTTCCTTGAGAAAAGCAAAAGAACCAGCAAGAAGAGAAGGGGCACACAGCAGCTAGCCCAGCCATTGGACTCGCGTGTCCAACTGCTGGCAGCTCTGCGAGACTGTTAGCGTGTGTAGCTGTGACACAATAGCGTGCACACCTTCGCCCACCAGCCTTGCGGCTTTATGCAGCACGGCGGCAGTTGCTGAATCTTTTCCTTGCTGTCTCTGTCCCTTGGTTGATGCTTCTGGAAGAGTCCAAGTGCACTGGAAGTAGAAATCTTAAAGCTCATGCCACGCTGTAAAGCTTGACATATTCCAGCCCATAGAAACTCTTCTTCTGTACTATTCAATGACCCCACTTGTTATCTGCTTTGTAACAGACCTGGAGAAGAGTCCAGGCACTCACACTGAAGGAGATTTATGTTTCCTTCAAGCCTGTAGCTCCCAAATGTGCAGAGATTCATTTGCCAGCAAGCATGTGTTGTGCTGCTGCCTGATCCAGAGCTGTTCTGGGGCCAAACACACCCTTAGAAACACCTTGTGTACAAATGAGAAAAACATACACAACTAGTTTCTTAAAACAAGAGCAGAACTAACCTTTTCTGGAACAAAAAACACTCACTGTAGAGCTAAATGCTACTTTTATTTTTACCTCTGGAATGTTTGGAGTTTGTGATTGAAGATGAAATAACCTCATCATGGTTCATGGGCACATCTTGCACACATGCATCATCTTTCTACAAACAAATCAGTTATTTTGATAAGGAGAGAATTCAACAGCTAAAGCCAAGACATCTTTCCTGAAGTAGGTCTGAAGAAAAATACCAAGTCCTGATGCTGATCTGAAGTGTGAAAAGCCTGTGTTCAGTTCCCTGCCATTCCACAAGTTTCTTCTGTGATGTTTGGCAAATCAGTTAATCTCTTGATGCCTTTCTTTGCTATCTGTAAAATTGCTATGACAGTATTTTCCACCTTACAGCAATGTTGTGGGGATCAATGCGGCTAGAGCGTATTGCACTGCACACTACTGACGGGATGCTGTGGCAATACGGGTTAGGCAAGTACTTGGGACTGCAGGCACACAGAGGAGCTCCCCAGGTGCGTGGTTGGAATTTTGTTGTTTTGTCTTGAGAGGGAGCAGGCGTGTGGGCTCTCTCCCATCTGTATGCAGTAGGTTGAACCTCTGTTTCTAGGACATATTATTTCTCAACCACTAAGTCTGCCTGTTAAGTCTACATGTAAAAGGGCATCCTGTCGCCTAATTGCAAAACTCTACGTAAAAAACAATCAAGACAGCACGCTGCTAAATGATCCTGCTGATTTTCTTGCAACATCCTTTTCTTCTCTGTTTCATCTGGAAACTCACTGACGCTCACATCTAAGAATTAGTGCCAGTGATCTGTGAGCCATTTGGTTATGTAAAGATTATCCCTGGCTGTAAAACTAGCCTGCAATTCATTAGCTGGTCCATGTATACTTAATGATGCTTTCATATCACTGATGACATCACATCCTAGCCTAATTATGTGAATTTTTTAATTTTGATTTTTTTTTCCTAGCTAACATTGCTCTTCGTCCAAAATATGTTGTTATTAGCTCGCAGCATTATTGGCTAGGTTCCCCTGAAAACCTCCTATGTAGGTAGGAAGGACAAAAAGAGAAAGCTGGGGTTTTTTTTAACAAGGTTGGGGATGGCTGTTCCGTGGCTCTCCATACAGCTTGTGTTTATGTTAGGTACTATGGACAGAAAGGGATTCTGCTGAAAGGCTATGAATCCAGGCATTCACGGGTGTTCAGGTGCCTTATCTCCCCTTGAGGGTTTAACCACAGACTGTTGATGGTCTCCTTAAATGCAAACTCCAATAGGTTAAATTTCAGCACTAACAGCAGGGATTTCAGCACATGCAGAAATGGTCAATATCTATGGATTTTGCTTAAGAAATGAAAAAGCTTTTATGCTTCTTGAAGAAATGTAAAACTTGTGGCTTCTGTGGCTGGACTATATTCAAGCTGAGGAAAGGGTCCCTGATTTTGAGCTGACAGAGAGGTGTAAAAGAAATCTGAATCCAAAAGATTCAGACACATGCTTCATCTTGCCTTACAGCCAATCCTGCACTTGCCTTGCTCCTGAAAGGGCTTAGATCACCGATGCGCTGCTGCGTGCTTTCAGGAGTAGCCTCCGCTTTCAGTCTGTGGCAGCGTCTTCAGGCAGAGTGCTCTGGCTGGCCCCTTTCTTTGCATCTGACTGCATGTAAGTGCAAGAAACCAGTCCAAAATATCTTGAAGCCAGTCTTCCCCTTGCTCTTGCAAATGTTTAAATTGCTCTGTTTGAATGCTGAAAAAATTATCATACTGTTTCAAAGGCACCTAGGCTTTGCTTTCTGTCCCCTGTGGCAGCCAGCTCCAGCTCACACTTTAGACGTTTCCTTACGCCAGGGCAAGACTCAACAGTCTTGGAGATTTGTGACCCTACGTCCAAAGCCAGGAAACTGTAGCTGAGCCAAAACCATTGGCATCACTGCTGAGAGTTAATAAATACATTCATTCCTGTAGTACATTTTTATTGGCATGAGAGAGGCTTAATACATACCACCTTGTTTTCTCTGTGCCTGAACAAGGAAAGCTGTGCAAGTTGGACTTACCAGTGATGAAGAGACCTAAGCAAGCTAGACTGATAAGGTCATTGATTTTATGACCACTATGTGTCATTGTATCATCTTATTTGAACTGCTGTGTAGCACATGCTGTAGAGCTTCATCCTTTATCCTTCTTAAGCCAATACATTCTGTTAGAGTGAGACTTTCCTCTAGAGACTACCAGTCGTTATGCTCTGGATTTGAGTTCTTGTGGGCATGCTGCAGAATCACAAGCAGCTGGCCTGTATTAGAGCTTCTAGACAAATTCCTTCCTGATTCCAGCTGTGATGTTTCTGACACTTCTGCAAAAGACATGCAGAAGTAAAGAAGTAAAAAATACCTAGGAATTGTCTTGAAGACAGTCCCTCGGGGTGCACTCCTTGCACATGCAGTGCTGCCTTGCAAGAGCGCGCCTCCAGCCCCACATCTCCTCAGCTGTCTCTCCTTCCATGTGTCTCCACTCTTGCTGCTTTTCTTAAACATGTCTGAGCTGGGGAGGCACTGATGCTTTGGGACATTTTGGGTGTTTCCACTGCTTTCACAGCTGTCTGGGCATCAGCTGTGGCCAGCACCTGGCAGAAGCACTGCTGCAGCCCCAGCTACCCAAACCTGCATGCATGCCCAGTGCAGCACTCGGGGTGAATTAATGGGTCGCTCATGCATAAACTGCCTCATGCATGGAGTATCTGGGTCCCCAAGCATAAATTCCTTGGGTCTCCATACATGTACTGATTGGGCTCTCATGCATAAAATACATCCTTCAAGCATTATTTTTTTGGGTGCTCATGCATGAAGCATTTGAGTGCTCAAGCATGACCTAATAGGGCGTTCAAGCAGATACTGATTAGGCACTCGTGTACCAGCTAATTGGGTGCTCATGCAGGTACCAGTTGGGCACCCATGCATGAAAGATCACATGCTCATGCATGGATTAATTGCGCAGTCATGAATAAACTAATTGGCTGCTCACGCACAGACTGATTAAGCACTCGTGTGTGTACTAATTGGGCACTCATGCATTAATTTATTGGGTGCTCATGCATGAACTTGCATAAACTAATGGGGTGTGCATGGGTGAAGTAATTTGGCACTCGTGTGTGACCCGATGGGGTGCTCCTATGTATTGCTTTGGCACTTATGCATGAAGTAATTGGGTGCTCTTGTGTAAATACCATAAACCCTGCAATTTATGCCCAATACTCCCATTCCCGTGCCTTCTAAAACCTTTAGCACTTTGGGTGGTTTGGAATCGAGTTTGAATTGCTCAATTTAGGCCTAGAGCTGAGTGAGGCAGTAATTAGAAACAGATGGCACAAAAGAAGAGCTCCTTCTCTTGTAGAGATTAATGACCAGCAGTTATATATTCTGTGCCATCCTAGAACATCCTCCCAGCTCACGTAGCTGCTGTTCCTGTCCTTGCCCTTTGTAAACACTAAATTCCCTTTGTCTGTTCCAGATCACTCTGCTTTTCTCCTCAAGCCTCTTTGTTTCCTTCATAGCCTGTAGTTTTAGAACTCACATTCACCACTTTCTTTACAGAGAACAACTTTAGTAAGTAAGCTAAGCTGTACCTGATTCTTTCCTGTGGTGTCCCTGGGTCTTTCCCAGGTAGTGGGTGTGACTCTGTGCTCGCTGAAAATTGCTTCTTTTAATTACAAGACTGATGTTCAGCTGGTGAGGCCTCATCCCCTGGAGGATTACTGATTTTTAAAGGCAATCGGCACCCCTGAGACAAGTCAATCCAGCACTTTTTTTTTTTAATGTGAAGTGTCTGTCAACAACAGAAAATTTATGGTAGAATTAGATGATGTCTTTACCAGTGGCGTACCTTAAGACCAGTGCTACAGCTAAGAAGAAATTAAAATCCTGGTTGCAGTACAAGCTGTCACAGTAAATATGTACTGAATATGTCCTGTAAGTACAGATATGCAAAACACGTGGCTATGGCTCAGGCTGCCATCACGCGATGGCACTATTACACACACACCCGTTCTTCCATCCTTTGTGGTGTTGCTGTAGGGTGGGATGCTCTTTCGGGAGAGCTAGCAAACAGCAAAAGAGTTGCTGGTCCCTTAATTTCTCTATGTAGATTCAGTTCTTGTGATAGAGAGCTCCCTGGAGAACGGGCAGTTGTGCTTGGGTTTTTTTGCAGGCTCTTTGTGATCGTTTTTATTCAAAGACTGAGTTGTAGTGTACCAAAATCAAGTTATACTAAAAAACCAATCAACCAAACCACCTCCCCAGATGTGGCAGCACCACTTTCTTTTCTAAAGGGAAACTGCTCTGTGGATCAGCGGGTGCGAGAGGGAGCTGGTTTAAAGGGAAACTGCTCTGTGGATCAGCGGGTGTGAGGGGGAGCTGGTTTGTCCACCTAACTCGTACAGGCTGTGTACGTGCTGGTTGGTCACCTGCACAACCACAAAACTGTATTTCTGATGCTGGACACAAGGTTTTTATTTTTTGTGATTTCCAGGACCTATAATTCCAATTTTGCAGCCATAGATGTATACAATTCCTGCT
>NW_010145901.1:114534-123675 GCF_000699245.1 Pterocles gutturalis | reverse complement strand
TAGGTTTTTGTACAGCAAATGTTAAAGAAATCACCTCTGTGAGTGGCATACATCCAACTTCATGTTTTATTGGTCTTAAACAGGCAGCACTGCACTGCTGGTCGCTATTGCGTATTTCCAGGTGGCTGATATTGTGGTTTTGAGGTTTCAGGTGGGTGCCTGATTGGAAATAAGGCACTAATAAGATGCAACAGCTGTCTGTGGCCTCTTGTCCTGAGCTTGGGTGGTGCAATTTCAGGAGTCCAGACCTACAGAGCTTTTACAGCAACATAAAGAAATAATAGAGCAGGTCCACCCAGGAGCTTTCACTCCTGAAACACAAAGGCCGGATCTTTCAAACAGGCTCACTGCTGCATTTCAAAAGTAGATGAGAAGACAGCAACTGCAATCCAACTCTGCAGCAGTTGGGAGAGCCCTGGCACTGGTCCTGGAGCCCGGTTTGGCTTCCTGGGGCTAATGTGGGCTTCATCCACTGCTGGCTGTGAGGGGCAAACTTCAAGGAGAACCTAGCTGCCTTGGTTAGGAGAAGGACAGAGGCCTCCACTGCCCCGTGTCAGAGCTCTTCTCCTCCCTTTGGTTGCTCGTTCTTGCCAGCTACTTTGGGAAGGTGTGTCCACATGTGCCTGGCCTCCTTTAGCAGCAGCGTGTTCTTCTGCTGGATGAAAGCGACATGTAATCATGGCCTCTTGGTCTGTGGGATTTTCCTTGTGAAAATAAAAATTGTGTCCCAGGCAGAGCCTCATTACAGTTCCTCTTCTGGAGGAACATGAGTACGTCAGTACATGACTCGTGTGTACAATGAAGCTCATACAGTAAAAATGTGCTAGGGCAAAGCTTACTTTTGCAGTGACTAATTGTGGAACTTCAGGCAAGTGTGTTGTCTGCCTTAGATTATGTAGGTGTGAAACAAACATGCAAACACACATTTACCCAATGAACAAACTCCCACTGGAGCAAGACCCCGGCTTCTCCTTCTGACCCTGCCATTGATCACTGCAACATGTTAACGAGCTGGACCTCATTTTACATATTGATAAAAAGGAGATAAAAATATCAACTCCCTAGCAGGTGCATTTGGAATTAATAACTACTTGTAAAGCACTTTTAGATTCATCAGTACTAGAGAGGTTATCCTGGAAAGTGTTGTGATTCATTTCCCCCTGATGCATTTCCCTAAAATCTGGTCTGGATTCTGCCCTGGGGAGGGGACTGTTGATGGAGCTACAGGGTGAACATGGGCAGATGGCTTCACTTTGCCTCCTGCAGTAGAGGGTGCTGCCTGCTTCTCCTGCGGCTGCATCACCCGCTGTGTCAGAGCAGACCCTTCACTCAGTTATGGCATGGTATGGTGGGGCTAGGTCCAGCCCAGCCAGGGCTGAGCTCAACTGGGGCCCCCAGTTGCTACCCCAGTACTAAAGTGGTCCCCTGCGCAGCAGAGGGCATCTGTGTGCTCTGCGGGGCTGGAGCCTCAGTGTCTACCAGATCGCTGCCAGCTCTCTGGAGTGGTAGCTGAGTAAGGAAATCGAGTGTTACTTTCATTTGGTAAATGGAAAACATGGAGCAGCCCTTCGCACGTTTGTTGCTCCCTGTTCAGATTATCACCCATTCACCATTAAAATGCGGATGTAGTTCCTGCCCTTTAAACTAATTCATGTAAAAACTTTTCTTCAGCCACTGTGTAGTCTCTTAATGAAAGCTGGGACTGAGTAAGCCAAGGATGGAAATTTAAGCATTACCAAAATGCTCCACTCAGTGCTGCGTTCCTGAGGTGTCTTATCTGATCCTGTGCAATTGCCACAGGCCTTTCAGGGACAGATTCTGCTCTGCTCTGTGCTGAGCTTAGGCAGCAGCTGCCTGAGCAGAGGGCAGCTTTCACCAGCATAAGGCTGGTGCAAGTGAGGAGAGAGTTGGACTCGCTGCCTCCTTCCTGGCAGGACTGAACTGCGCTGCTTGAAGAGCAACCTTAATTGCTGCTGAATCAGTTAGGCCATCTTTAATCAAATCCTCCCCTCCCCAGCTTTGACATGTGATTTTTATCTTTTCCCCTGTCAACACTATTTAGTTATATTAATGGCTTTCCTCGTATGAGCCAGTGTGGTTTTTAACCTATTTGATTTTGGTAATTCTCTCACACTAGGAATAACCCCATCGTATTTGCAAAGCTGAACTACACCAGTTTTGCCCCAAGTTTGCAGAGTGAAAAGAACGAGTTCTGCTGACAGGCACCTGTCTGCTGTTCCTTCACTGCTGGCCTGCCATCAGGGACTGCCACTAGTTCTCGACTGACTTACAGCAGTGTGAGCTCTGAAAACTGTCCCAGGGACGTGCTGGCTGTCCACCACGATGACGTCTCATGGCCAGAGGGAAATCAAATGGGCAAGAACTAGAAGGAGGTCCCAGAGGTCCCAGTTCCCTCTTCACTGCTGAGCAGTGGGACAGGGACTGTCCTTATTCAGAGGAAAGTATGAAGTTACAAGCTAGACCAGAGTACGTTATTACTCAGCACAAGTAAACCTATAATAACGTGTCCACCTGCATCTATAGATAGGAATTTAACATGAAGCTAAACCAATGAAAGTAACTGGAGCTGCCCCTGGCAGCTTGAGGAGTGACAGCGATGCTGCGGGGAGCAGACGCTCCCAGGACACTTGGGCACAAGAGAGAAGAGACAACAGGAACCAGGAGTGAAAAAAGCCACTTTATGCAGCTGATCCTTCTGCTGATATAGGGTTGTTTTGCGCCATGCACTTTCTCGTGCATTATTGATTTAAATTTTAAACATCTTGGTTGATGGGGCTTCTGTGGTTTCCCTGGGGAACTTGTTCCTTAGCTTACCCTAAATTTCCCTTCATCTTTATCTTAGATCTTCCCTATTTAAAGCACACTAATGAAGTGAAATACTCCTTTCCCTTCTCTCTGTGTTTCTTATGATATTAAAGTATATTCTTCCACACCTGGGCTGGCAAGGAGGGATTTAAATCCACGCTGCAGCCATGCTTGAGCACTGAGGAAACATGTAACTCGATGGGAAAGGGTTTGTAATAAACCCCCTGCAACTGCAGCCGGTTCTGCACTCAGATATGGGCTTGCCTTTATAGGTCTCATCTTTGCAGTTTCGTTTCCTCTCATCCTTCAGTGTTTCAGTGTATCCTGTGCCGTCACAGAAGAACAGTAGGAAAATACGTATTCTCCAGAATTTTCAAACACCACAGGAGCATTCAGAGCAGAGGAGTTTTCTGCCAGGACTGTGTGTCGTTAGAGCAGAGGCAGATAGGATTTAATACCAGACCAGAGCAGGGGACCTCCATAAATGGGACTTAGAAAACAACATGCCAGTGGGTATTAACCTCTTCTAATCGACATCTGCTTCACTGTTAAGTTTCTTTTACTGGAACTGCACAGAGAAAGGGAAGGAGTTTTTTCTGATCTTGTAGGTTACACTAAAAAAAAAAATAATCAAAAATCACTGCAATTGATTGAAAACAGTTTTTTTTTTCTTGTGACAACTTAATAAAAAATTGACAAAATGTTTTGTTTGCAAGGTTTTCGATATTTTAATTTCTTTTAAGCAAAAGTAAACTAAATATTGACCTGGATATTTTGAACTGAGAAAATTGGAATGGTTTAATTTTTCTGGATTTTTGTTTCACATATTTTCTCACACTCTTGAAATGCTTTATACAATAACTTGTGGAAAAATTGCGCATAATATTTCTGAATGGCCTGACCACATTTTAAAAAAAACTACATTATTTTTTGACCATTTTTGATTTTATTAAAAAATAAAGCTGAGGTTCTTATTTGCGTAGAGATAGAAGATCCAAGGGAGTGTTGGTTTTAAGGTTGCATTTATGCATTTTTCCTTTCAAAACGCCTCAGAGTGGAAGGGAAAAATGTAGAGAATAAAAGAGAACAAAGGCTCAGTGCAGAAACGAGCACGATGACAGTGCAGTGAGGCAGTTTATGACCAGAATTGTTCAAACAGCTGGAGATTGTATTACACTGTTTATCATGTTTAAACCCGTGTCAAAATGACATATATTGTGGAAATTTTTGTGTGAGATTGTGAACTAGGTATTACGTGAAAAAGTCGACCATATGTTATAATATTCTTCTGGGGACAAGAAATCTAGCTGAGACTAAAGGGAAGGGTGAGTTCCGTAAGGAAGTCATCTTCTCTTGAGACAGAGGTGACAGCGTGGGCTGCATACAGAACACTTGTGTGGTTTGCAGAGCTCCATGAATCATATAATTTAGTTGACTTTTCCCCCCACTTTCAATCTCTTTGTAGAATAACTTTGGGTTTGTAGTATTTTTTTCCCTTTAAATCTAGCTGAGACTAAAGGGAAGGGTGAGTTCCGTAAGGAAGTCATCTTCTCTTGAGACAGAGGTGACAGCGTGGGCTGCATACAGAACACTTGTGTGGTTTGCAGAGCTCCATGAATCATATAATTTAGTTGACTTTTCCCCCCACTTTCAATCTCTTTGTAGAATAACTTTGGGTTTGAAGTATTTTTTTCCCTTTTTTTTTTTTCCCCTAGTTTGAGGGCAAAAATGAATCTGTTTCTTGCCTTACACATTTTCTTCAGTCCGTGACAATCCAGAACGAGCGTACCTGTGGCGGGCTGCCTGGGAGTCACGTGTGTTGTTTCTGTTTTCCCAAATTCAGAGAGACTTATTGTTGTCATCACATTTTGCTTGAGAACACTTCTAAAATTTGCAAGTCAGCAGAAGACTGGGGCATGGCAGAGAGCTCCCCTGGCCTACTGGACAGATTGAATTTCACCCACTAAATATGTTTCAAACTGCGAGAATTCAAGCAGCTCACAATTTCTGTGGTCATTTGTGCTAATAAAGTTTGACAGCCTGAATGCTAATGGAAAGTAAACAGGAGAGGGGGTGCTAACAAGGTCATAATGAAGCTCACATTTGAATTGAATTGAAATGAATATATGAACACTCATGAGAAACAGTTTGTCTTTCTCCTCTGGGCTGTAGGGCAGCAGTCTGTGTGTGGCAGATAAAAAGGAAGCTATAGCTGTTCTGCAAGGACAAATTAGAGCTAGTTTAACGAAGAAAACTGACGCTAGAAAGGAGGGAAGCAGGGGAGGATGCTCATTTTCAGGATCCCACCAGCCACGGCAGCTCACTCTTGCCCTCGCATTGCTGTGGGACTCCCAGCTAACCACACTGCATGTCTCCAGTGGAATTCCTATTGATTTCAATGGCACAAGCCTGCAGGGAAGCGCTGATCTGGGGTCAAATTTTACCAGATGTGAATGCTCTCAAGTCCTCTTCTGATTTTGAACTCGGGGCTGCTTCATTTCTTGCAGGAGGGGGTTCAGCTGAGATCAGGCTGGCTAGCAGTTCCTTTATAGAAGTCTTTTGCTACTGCCATGGTCAATCTTTTAATTTATTCTATTTTAAATAATGGCTGAATAGAGACAAATCAGTTATTTGCATTCTCTCTTGCGCGTGCATACAATGAATATGTCATAGCCGAGGAATTGGGCTGACTTATCCAAAGCTGTTGGCTCTTTCTTTCCAGGCGTGCTTTCTTAATTCCAGATGGATAAGAGAACAGTGGTGTGCAAGGAACCATCCCCCTCCTTCCCCTCCTCCCAACTTTGGCATAGTTGTGTTTATTGCCTGTGACTGAGGGAGTTTCAATATCCTTACAAAGTTCTGTCTGAAGAAACCCGGCGAGCAGAGCATTATTGGTGCAAAACCCTCTGTAGCCATCAGATGCTTTTCCGTGACTCAAAAACATTTCAGGCTCTTTTGTAATAAATGTAAATGGCAAACCAGAGGTCAGGGATGGTCTCAAGGGCAAAGGCTTGTGTCTAATCTTTATTTTCTCTTTATGAGCCGCTGTAACAACTTTGAAGGTATGAAAGAAATCAGCAGAAATGTGAGACAAGGCAATCTTATTAGGAAACTGGTACATTGCTTCTCAGACTTGTTCTTTGACCTCCTTTGAAACAACTGTGGGGCCAGGATCCTCAGATGATGCAAAAGCATAAATGTAGCTGCGGATTTACTTTTAACAGGGATTTAGTGTTTCTGTTCAACCAGAGCTTCCCTCCCCCCACCAGAAGATGCTTGCAGCAGAAGTTTTCAGCCATTTTAATCTTGCTTTTAATATAGTCGTTCTCTTTACATATTTTTCAAATGACTGTAGAGATGACAAATTGCTTGAGCTTAGCATTTCTGGATGTCTTCAGGAAACGCGGCCAGTTTAAGAGATAGAGGTTTTGGTCTTGCAGTGATCTTTGAAGCCAGTCCTCATAAGCCTCCCTAGGACTTTGCATAGATGGGGGCAATTCTGGGTTAGACTCTTGGTTCGATGGTATTTTTTATGTTCCTACCTTTACAGAAGCAGGGTTTTCACCATTTAAAGATCTCTTTTTACTCTTTTCAAGGGTAGAGGCAATAGTGCCATTTTGTTAGGCTGAATGCTCAAGATTTTTAATAACCTGCATATTTCACATGTACACATGCATTGACAACCAAAAAGTTCAAGGAAAAAAAACGTGGATTACTTTCTGTCCAGCAAGATGTTCTGTTTACCACTCCACCCCACAGAACGTTTAATTTTTGGGCTGTTGCTCTTAAGGAGAGGGGTGGAAAGGAAGATCTGCAAAGCTGCCCGAGGCAGAGGAAATGCTGGCACTTGCTCTGTGCTGTGACTAACTGGATAAGATGCTCAGCTCCAATCTGAGAGCTCCAGGTTTGATCCCCTCCTGTTTAAAAGATGTCCCATCTCCCCCAACCAGACTGGAAGGCCTTTCAGGGTGGGGGACTCTCTGAGGCTCCCTCCAGTGCTCCACTTTGCATAATCCACTGGGACATGAAGAGAAAGGACTCTGCAGTGTCGTGTAATGGCCAGCCAAGGATGCTGTCCCCAGTCCCCTCCACTGGGCAAAGCTGGGCAGCAGGTTCATCCTGCAGCCAGATGCTGTTTCCCAGCAAACAAACCATTTCCCAGCAAGTTTCCTGTGTACCAGAAAGGTTTCATCCATTTCTCTCTGAGGCACTGCGTGCCTGCTGCAGTTGATGCTAAGTTTCCCAAACCATCCCATGCTGTTCAACCACATTAAATATTGTGCTGAAGCTAATGAAGCTGACAGTTTGGAAATGTTTTTATTAACTTGGCTTGCTGAATTTCCTTCCCCCCTGGACCTTGGCTCTTGTAAGTAACTTTCAAAAGCTGATTCAGAGCATTTTTCCTTTCTAATGTTCACATGGGTGTTAGCCTGTAGGTTGACACTGGAGTTATTGCCTATTTTAGTATAAAGGAAGAGTGGACATATAAATGCTCAGTCTAGTTTGATCTAGAGGGATGTGACTGACAGGCCTTTACAACACTTCCTTAAGGATGGGAAAATTGAGTCTCTGACACATTTAATTCTCCTTTAGCTGAATATCCATGCAGCAGGCGTTTCTGGCAGTGCTCCAGGCGTTGCTCCCTGCTGCAGGGTGTCGGGAGGGCTGGGGCAGGTTCTGCTCCTCGGCTTCGGCTGCTCCCTATAAAACACCAAAGCAGAAGAGCCCTGATGCACAGGGCAGCACACAGTGCAAACCTCCAGCCAGGGCCAGATTTTTGACATGATGTTTTCTGACTTGAAATTTTCATTTTTAGAGTTCTTAATACTTTATGTTGAAAAGTTAATTTGAGACAAAAACCGCTCCTGTTGGGCTCTAAGCTGCAGGTCGAGGAATTGAATGCTCAGAAAAAAGTCTGAGCTGTTCCATAAACACATCTTGGGGACCATCACCTCCCTCAGGCTGGCTCCTATGCCAGGAAGACAAATCGCTGCAGGCCTTAAATCTGATTAAATTCTTCCGTTGCTTCTGTGTGAGGAAGGGGTTGAAGTGACAGAATCTGGTCAGTCTGTAAAAGCTGGTTCTTTCATTGATGAAGGGCCAATCCTCATGAAATCACTGAGAACTTTTTCCTTTGGGATGATAAATGGTCAAGTCTTTGAAAAATTTCGTGTACTTTAAAAAATGTCCTCTGAGCATCAGAGCACATACAGGCGAGGGGACAGTGCTGCGTGTGCTGCAAGTCCCCTGTGAGAGCAAAAAGAAGACAAATGTTGGGGGACTGGTGAGGGACGGGAAGGGAATCTAAATATGGCACAGTAAGTCCATTTATTTTCTTGTCACCCCAGACATATTAAGCACTGACACCTATAGCTGACAGAAAAACAAACTGTGCTCTCTTTTAGAAAATATGTGAACAGGGTTGCTCATTGTCAGTCTTTCAGGCAAAAAAATAATAAACACAGATGTATATTGGAGAGGGATGGAAATGCTCTGAATTCTCCCAGCTGAAATCTAGGCTTTGAGAGGAGCCAGAGGAGGGACTCTGTCTGGGTCTTGTCAGCAGTGGCAGCGTGAGGGCTGTGATCCTCTTATTTAAGGACCTGGCATGCTCCTTCATTCACAGGCTTTTCTGTCCCCTAAATGGTACCAATTTCTCTTCCTCCCCGCTCTGATCACTCTTGGGCTGCCATAGCACAGGGGATGTTGATGACATGAGCTGCCAGCTCTATTTTTCTACCTTTTATACTGGTATATAACTCTTGAGCAGGGAGCTAGTCTGTGAGCTTTGCTGCTTTGAGATGGTGTGGCTGTTAAAGAAAAATATTGGATATAAATTTAGATTTTGTTAATGCTGTATATGAAATAATGAGTATGCTGATTATGAATTACTTCATTAGGCAGCAGTTTGAAGAGAACCCAAACCACCACTCAAATATGTCTAGTAAAGAATGACCTAATTAGCAACCGCTGCTGTGTTGTACCCATCACGGGGAAATGTTAGAATTTTTCGAGTTAAACTGTTAACTCGAGCTGTTAACTGCGTGTGCTTCATAGACAGTTCATGATGCCACATCGCAGTAACTGTGAAGGATCAGTTCTGCCCAGCCAAATAGAAAGGGGAGAGAAGCTGGACTTGT
The DNA here is from genome assembly GCF_000699245.1 of Pterocles gutturalis. NCBI lineage: Eukaryota > Metazoa > Chordata > Aves > Pterocliformes > Pteroclidae > Pterocles > Pterocles gutturalis. The sequence goes on along the minus strand of NW_010145901.1, from coordinate 114,709 downwards.
CCTGTTGTTTCTGTCTCACAGAGAGGTGTGCCTGGGAGGGCCAACATGAAAAAGCAGGGCAGCTGGCTCTGGTGCTCTTAGGAGCGTGGCCTCGACCTCTGGTGCCGGCTTGCCATGGCCGTGCTGGACTCGGCACCTCCTCCCTGGCCTTTGCCAACGTCCTGCAGCTCTAATC
>NW_010145901.1:113997-114523 GCF_000699245.1 Pterocles gutturalis | reverse complement strand
TCTAATGACATAATTGGCTTTCCACCCACTGCACTAGGCCAGCAAAGCTCAGTTATTTCGTTATTTGTTTTAATTGGTGTTGTGCTAATATTTAGAGGTCCCTGACACAAGTTAGATCCTATTTTTAAACTTTTTTTCCCTGAAATGGGGGGCAGCTGTACAAGAAGAGCCGTAAACACATAGACAATTATTTTCCTTCAAGCACATTTTTCTAGCTTGTCTGTAAAATCCCCAATAGCAGAGATTTGTTTTGTTTGATCTGTTTGTTTGCAGTGAGAGAATCTGGTCTTGGCTGTGTTCTGATAAATCTAAATCTAAAACCTCCAGAAAAAGAAAGTTTCTGTAATAAAAAAAAAAAAAAAGTAGAGCATGCACAATAACTCCTTGATAGTTTTCATCAAGGAACTTCCGCCCATACTTTGAGATCCAAAATAAAATTCCCCACACAGTGGTATTTTTTGTTTTATGTCAATGTTCACAAGTTTCAAACAGGTTTGCTATCCCTATGTGCCAGATGCTGTATAAA
>NW_010145901.1:94055-113966 GCF_000699245.1 Pterocles gutturalis | reverse complement strand
AGAGTCAGCCCAAGCAAGTTAGCAATCTAAATAGAAAACAAACTGGGATTAAGCAAAATTTGAGAGAAGTTAAGGCTTCCCATTTCTGAGTGATTTTTTGTGAGGTATCCGAAGCCCCACATTTAGTTATAATTATAGTAATGATTAATTTTATTATTGTTTATCCTACAAAAATTATAGGATCAGTTCTCAGGATCTTATCATGAGTGCTGCATTAATTAGTGTTATTTGGAAAGTCCCAGCACCTAGAGTTAAGATGTTGCTTAAGACTCAAGTTTCATATAAAAAAATAAATCCACTAAGTTTCTTGTCTTTGTGGTTTTCAAAGGAGCTTGAAAACATGGCTGAGATGTTGAAAAAACTCCCAGTTCGTGATTTTAGGAAGCCTGACTCATGACTTTTTGAATGTCTACTGTTAGAAATGTTGGTAAAATGCTCATGAGATAAAAGCAGCCTAACACGAGGCTCATGAATCCTTGTTGCATAATAGGATTTTCATTGTTCTGCCTAGAGTTTATTTTGTACAGAATCATGCAGAGATGGGAGTCTCCCATTTCAAACCTGTACAAGAGTGAAGTGCCAGCAAACAAAGCAGTATTTCATTTCAGCTGCTTTGGTTTCTTGAAGCCTTACTTGTAGAGGACGTAGGACTTCTTGGAGAAGTATGTGTTGAGTTTTGGAATCTACCAAGTACCAAGCCTGAGGTCTGGGGAGCTCCTGAACATGGAGAGCTGATACCCGAGGGTCAGATTGTGCTGATCCTGCTGCTCCCGGACGGCTCATCCAGCGCTCAGCAGCCGGGGACGTCCCTGCGGGAGGTTCTGACCCCTGGTCTGGACGGGAAGCTGGCAGACAGCTCGCTGCAAGGTGTTGAGGGAAAAATAGATTAGTCTGAGACAGAAGGAGTCTCAGAGCTGTCATGGTGCTTTAAAAAATAAAGCTTGAGGTAAACAAAGCAACACGCCTGTTTCCACGCAGTCTGTGGGACTGCTGCTGCCAGCCTTTCCGAGGGGCTCAGGAATTCCACCTATTTCCTACCCCAGCTCCTCCCGATGTGCACTCAGACCCCTCCATGGCCAGGCGCATGGCGAGCGTTCGCTCCCCCCAGGGAAACTGAGGCACCAGAGGAGAAGGGCCAGGCCTGGCAAAGCGCTGAGGGACACCCGCCGGGGCGCTGTCCCACGGCAGGCGGTGGCAGGCTGGGGACTCGAATGTGCCCTTAATGCTTGATCATGATTCCTTGGTTTATGCGCTACTAGTGCCATATGTTTTCTATTTCAAATCTTTATATTTCAGATTCATTAAACATCAGATCATTTAATACTTCTCCTGAGATAACTGGATGGGGTTTGTCGTCTTTTGTTGCTGCTGCTGCTAACGCGGTGCCCTCGGCAGGACTCTGCTGGCAGAGGAATTGGGAACAGCCGCAGCTGCAAAGGACTGAGAAAGTTTAGCAAATACGTGACAAAGAAAAGGAAAGAGAAATGCCAAAACTACAGGGGAGCACAGGTGTGATCACGTCACCGCTTAGTTAGAGACTTCCAAGCATGTTCATTTCCAACAGAAATCTTTTTACTTTATTTTTTGAATGCATAAATAATCGGCACCCCTGATGTGGAGTACCCGTGTGACTGGCAGCAGGACTGCCGAGCTGCTGCCCTGCCTTGCCCCTCTTGCAGTTATTGTAAGGAAATGAGGATTTTCTGCCTCCCACTCGGATTTTGCAATTCTTTTTTAATTGGATTTGACTCAAGTCAGATGAAATTGAAGCTGGCCTGCCACTCATCTCTCCTTTAAGCTCTCCAAACAAGGCATACATGATACGTATCTAATTTTTTTGCTCATTTCTTGTTAAAAGGATGGATTTCACCCTGTGTAGCATGCCATGGTTAATAAAAAACAACCCCCAATCCTGAGTCCTCCCTCCAAGATCGCAGGTTTTGTCCTCTGTCGCCAGGCTGTACCTGTTGCAGGAGAGCGTGCCAGCCACAGCTCACTTCCTCGGGTGGAGGAGAAGCAATTTCTGCCAGAAGAACTATAAAAATAGCATCCTCTTTAATCCCTGGCTCCAATTTCCACCATGAGTGACCGTTACCCATTAAAATACCAGTAAACTTTATTGGCAGTAAAAAATGATGTATATTATTTGAAAACCAAAAAGGCAAGAAAAAATGTTATGGGATCGTTAAAAGGTCCATGAGGAATCCTCATTTCATGTTTGCTTTGGGAGTTTCAGCTGCTCTGATATGAATACTGTCTTACTGAATGCCTTGCACCACTTTTTATAGAAGATGAAGCAATTGCTTCTGGAAGAGTTATTCCGAGAGTCTCTTAAAATATTGCCATTTGGGTGAGAGCAGCGATTCAGTAATCATTTTTGCCTTAAAATGGTCATATTAATTTGGTGTTGCTATTAAAAGTATAGAACTTTCTTGTGGGATTTAAATGCTTAATTATTAATTGCAAATGCTCCATAGTTAGCTAAGGTTATGTTTAAAGATAAATTTTAGGTCTTTGAGATCACCACTGTAAATTAGATTGGCTTGAGAAACTGAGATCAATTGATAGAGTTTTTAAAGAGAGGGGGGCCATTTCCCATCTGAAACTCTCTCCTTCGTTGCTTCCCCTCTTGTTTTATAAGCGGTTTTTAGAATTTTGAAAGCATAACACACACAAAACCAGACATTTTTCATTGGGAAAGATTTTCATACAGAAATGGTCTTTTATTTAAATAAAAAATTCACTAAAATGCATTTTTCTTCAAAACTGGATATTTTTTTTACTGTAGTTTAATTTTTCATTTAAAATGTTGCAAAGTCTATAGATATTTTACATTATAGAGAAATATCATTAACTTTTTAACATATCTAAATTAAAAAAGGAGGAAAGAAAAATTGAAAAATCCATCCATTTCTTACACTGGACAACTTTGACAATTTTTCATTAAATAGTTGTCTTAGGTTTTTGCCCATCCTGACTGTAATGTGTCCTGAGGCAGAAAAGGAAAAATCAGAATATTAAATATGTGTCAGAGCTCTTCTTGTTTTGTTATTGTAGCTCCAAAAAGATGTAAAATACTTTTAAATTCTTATTTTTACTTAGCTTATACAGAGGCATTGTGACTATGAAAATAAGTGAATTGAGCTTAAGCCTGCTTTATTTACATAGCCAGATTCTTTCTTTGGTCTTGAAACTTTGCTCTGATCAGATGTCACCTGTCCGTGTAACCCGATAGGTAACTTCATCCTCTGTATTGTGCTGTGATGAATCATAAGATGATTCAAGATCTATTTTGTTAGTACACACTATGTTTAAAAGAGGGAAGGAGCAGAAGCTCAATTTAGTGGCTGTTTTCCACTCCCTTACTACCAGTTGATGGGAATTACACTTACTTCCACTTGGTTCTCTTTTTAGTACTGACTTGAGACCCGTCTGGGTGATTTTGATCTTCAGCGTTGCACCCGCTGTCGTAGCAGTGATTTACCTGGGGCATCTCTCACTGGTTTCAGTGGAGATGAGAACTGAACCATTCCTCTGACTTTCTTCATCCTGGGGGCAAAGCCGGGGTGGTGGTCGTGGGAGGTACTCGGAGCCCTGTCAGGGAACAGTTGCCATCCCTATCCTGAATACCTCTATTTTGTAGCAGCCCACATCAATTTTCCTTTGAATTTCCTGTGTGATCACTTTGATGCGAAGACAACTGTCTAGACATCTATTTAAAAAAAAAAAAAAGAGAGTCTCTCTATCCTGCAGTCTGAGAGAGGCTAGAGTACAAGTAGAGATGGGTAAATATAGGGCATACGAGATTGATTTGAAACCAATAACTGGGAAGGTAAGTACTTGCACTCGACTCTGAAAGAGCTGCAGCTCTGATGCAGACTCCTACACAGCTTTTAGATCTCGCTTCTACTTACCTGCTCACTATTGATGGGGCCGAAGTATTCCATTTCTCCAAGAGCCTTAATGGATTTGGTTTTTATAAACAGGCAGCAGTTCCTGGGAGGGGTGCAATTTTTTGTTGGTTTTATTTTGTTTTGTTCTCATAGGAAAATAGCATCTTAGCATCCTACTATCCATTGCAGTCAGCTTAAGGAGGAAAGTAGAGCTGGCTGTGTGCCCCATTATTTACAGTGTGCCTGTAATAGGTGCGGTGCTTCATGCTTCCTCCAGCAACTTTATTCTCTTTTCTTCTATCTGCACATTTCTTCTGCTGTCCTAGAGGGCAATAATACTAACTTTCACATCCATGGGTGTAAGAGCTTGTTTTGTCCCTGGAACTTGTGAGCGTGCAGCTCAATTTCCCGTGTTTCTCTCATGCAACCCTTCAGTGACAAGAGTGTATATTTCTAGGTCTCCATCTTCTCTGAACTCTTCTCCAGCTCAGCAGCAGCAGGTAATTTACAGGTAGCTTTTCCCTCTTGTTTTGGACAGAATCAAAAAAGCCCCAACTAAGCTCTGTCAGAATATTAAGAGAACAGTAAAAAGTGCGATGCATGGCAGCAAATAGAGACTTGTCCTCTTGACTTCCAGCCCTCTTCTTGAGCTTCATCAGCCTCAGTACTGGGACCTACCAATTTTGTAAGCTTTCCTAGCACAGGAGACTTTAAATCAGGGCAAATGAAGAACCCCACAGATCAGAGATTGGGAAATATCAACTGAATGCAATTTAGTGGTGCCCGCATGTGCTACCTGCTTAACTACCGCAGTGGGTGACATCTTCTTACCCAGTCTCTTGGGGAGCATCTCCTGTGCTCTGCCGTGGTGCCAGTCTGGCGTGGGACTGGTTGGCCCAGCAGACCTGGGGCTGCCTCACTGCTTCTGGCTGCTGGTGGAATTACTCTGTGACCACAGTACGAATTAGTGGGCCTTGCTAAAATTGCCTAGGGCACATGAGAAAAAAGAGTCGCTTTGGACTGATCCACGGCAGAACCACTGCCATTCAGAGCTCCGCCGATTTCTGGTTTTGTTGTGCGAGTCGCACCAGGACAGTGACTTGCCCTGCATTTCACAGCTGTTGTTTGGATTGTGGTGGTAGCCAACTTCCCCCTCCAAAATGAAGCCTTCTTGTGCTAAAAAACACTATGCTGATATATTTTGAGGGAGTCGTTCTTTGCTCCAAAGAAATGGAAGCCTGAAGAGGGGAGAGGCGATGGTATGTCTGTGGTACAGGTGGGTGACGCGCAGGGGGTACGCAGCTCATGCAGGAAGTCTGCAGCGATATTGGGAAGTTAACCCAGATTTCACAAATGTCCCGCCTGCTGGCGCCGTCCCAAACCACCCTTCCTCTTTGTTATAATTTAGATCCCCTAGTTTCCTGCAGTTCTCTTAAATGAGTTTCAATAGGAGACTTTGCCCTTCAAGGAGAGGATGAGGCATTGTATAAGCATTTCAGAACGGAAATATTTTGTTCTTCATTGTTTCACTGAAACCTCACTATTTTCTTCAAATGGATGCTTTTTTAAAAAAAAACCTGAAGTTTGAAGAAACATGTTTTTGAGTATTTTAGGTAGCTAAGAGAAAGCCTGTTGACCTTTCTGAATATGATAATTGCTTAGAATTGAGTAACTCATTATGAAAATAGCTGCTGTTGACTTGTTAACCCTTTTGAGGAGTAGTTTTTGGAATTTTTCCATTTGGCTTCAATAGGTCTTGGATTTAGACCATGATAGTATACTTTCCAACTGAAGTGGTTTCAGCCTTTTTAAAAACAGCCTACATTATCAAAAGGATTTTTCATATCAAGCGTATAGTCAGAAGAGTGAAATCAGTGCTTGTCTACTGCTGCCTGGTTCCTCAAGACAGCAGCTTTGAGAAGAAATGAGTAAGATGGAATCAGAGTTTAGATTGACATAAAACATCATGCTGGAATGCAGGTATTTTTAAGATACTACATGAAAAATAATAAGTATTAAAAAAAGTTAGAATGAATAATTGTTTCCATTAAAGGGACTTCGGTGCTTCTATTAGGTAATTTTAAGCTCCTTTCCCATTAATGGTAATTTGCCAGAAAAGAAAAGTACATTATATAAATATTTCAAAGTAACCTGGGCAGCAATTTGAAGATATTAAGCTTTCAACTTGACAGCCCCGAGCACCTTGATTCATCTTAACATCCAGTAAGATCTTAAATGCAAACAAACACTTTACTTGAACAAGACTGACTTCAGAACCAAAATGAGCTTCATTCTACAGAACTAAACAAATATTAGGGACCAATAATCGTTTCCTCAAGAACGTTAGTTATCTCAACTGGAAGAAGAGCATATAGGGATGGACAAGTGAAGTAAACCAGAGTCATTTTTCTAAACAAATCCTGGATCCACAGTCCGCACACAGGCAAACCTGTATTTCATCTGCGCTAATCTCAGAACAGCACTGTTTGGGTTTGATTCTGCTTCCCCAGGAGCCGGCGCAGCAGCAGGGCTGTGCTGTGCGAGGGGAAGGGTAACGCCATGGACATACAAGAAACAGCTGAAATAGGTGTCACTAGTCGTTAGGGCAAAGAGCTGCCTCTCTGTGGCCTGAGCCAAAGCCTGCAAAAAGGGAGTAAAATGCTTTTGGTGACTCCACTGGTCTTGGGATGAGCAGGGGTGGGCTGGAGATGCTGAAGGACTGGGCACCCGTAACCAGGGGACAGTAACTTGAGAGGTCAGCTAGTGGCTGCAAGGAGCCAAACTCCTTTAAAAACAGGGCTCGCAGTGTTCATGATGCCACTTCTCCTGGAGAACGTACAGGGTGGAAACTCCTCTGAGCCAGGGTGTTGCTGGTTAGAAAAACCTTTTAACTACAGAATTCAGTTATTAATACATTTTAGCTCTGGGACTGTGCTGAAGTAATCTGTAGTGGATGAGTGAAGTCGGAGGAGCTGTGGTCAGCCACTGGAGGAAGGCAAGCAGTCCTGGGGAAGCTAATGTGGCAGAGGGCTCGTTCTGGGGCCTGGGTTGCCCTGGGCTGAGGGATGGTTCCCTGCTCGTTTCCTCTGCTCCCCAGCCCTCGGCACTTCCTCTGGATGCTGCTGCTCAGAAACAAAAAGAAAATTCAAGATGCAGCTCTGGGTTTAACAGATGCCAACCAGCAAGTCCCTCCCACTCCTGGCACCTTTCTTCTTTTCTTCCTGCCTTTCCTTCTGTCTGTGCCCCAGGTATACATGTAAAGTCAGCAGCCCTGCCCTGGACTTCCTACTTTTATCTTAAAGCTCCCAATTAAAAGAGGGTTCTGTCTGCCTTAGTTCCTCTGAAGTGTTGTTGAATTTCTCTGTCCCTGGTTGTGGGTTGTTTTGGGTTTTTGTTTTGGTGGTGTTTTGTGGGGTTGGTTTGTTTTGTTTTATTTTTAATAGGGTAAAAATAGAAGTGACTTCTCTTAATTCTCTGTCAAGTGTGAGCCTGCTGGAGGAAAGGACAGAGTTCGCCGTCACACTAAGGCTCATTTGCCAGTCTCCATAGGTCTAGATAATAGGTTACAGCCAAGAATACAGGGATTTGATTCCTTGCTGGATATACTGGACAGAAACTGGCATGGAGAAATATTGTAGTGTGTATCTTATACCTTGTAATTAGTTCAGAGCCTCTTTGAACACCTATTTGACATGCATGTCCTCAGAGGATTCATAAAATGGGTTGCAGTAATTTGTGGTCATTAAAGATTATTCTAATCATTTTGGTAATCCTTGGGACTAATATATAAACTCTGTATAAACAAATACCAAGAGACTGTCTCTGTCTTTAAGAACTTACAATCTAAATAGAGAAAAAGGCAAACAAAGGATTATCTTCACCGGGGTTGGGTGGAGCTAAGAACAAAACCCAAATCTCCTGCATTGCCTTCACAACATGTCCCTTCTTGTTCACTCAGATCATCTTGATTTTTTTTATTTTTTTCCAAGTAAAAGGGATTTCATGCCAGAGGTCTGGCGTGATTCCAGGTTGGATAACTCTGGGTATGTTTACACTGTGCATTGGAGTAGGGTTTCCTGAGCGATCAGAGGTTACAGACAGTAAGTCCAGAGGACACAAACCAGCATTGCTCAGGCCTAACTCATGCCCAGAAGTTGTCTGGCTGCCCTTGCTTTGTGACCACGCTGTTACAAGGGTAGCGTAGCTGCTTCCAGACACGGTTTGACTCGCTTCCAGACATGGTTTGACTCACCTCCAGCCAGCACGATGCAGTGATTGCAGCACACCACGTAGGTGCTTTTATGTTGTACTTCCCACGTACCAGGCTATGTGGGAAGCCTCTGCTTTAGGCTGTAGGTACCCACCAGTGTCAAACATGCCCTGTATTTTCTGGAGTGGGCTCATATCCTCTATTTCCTAGGCTAAACTCTAAGAAGATACTGCTGTTTGATGTTATGTGTTGTTCCGCTTCAGCTCAGAAGTGACTGCAGTCGCTGTTAGACATCGTGATCTTTTACAGAAGCTGGGTATCCCTTTGAGTGTGTGTGAGTCAAAGGGTTTGAGGGTTATAGAATACTGAGCGTAGGCTGTTACCTTATACTGTGATTATTCCTGAAACACGCAAACCTTCTTCAGTCCATTGTTGTGGGGGAAAAGGGCTGTAGCAAACTCTCCACCTTTCCGAAGCATAGGACTGCCATGGGGCTGACGCTGGTGCCTCTCACCCCAAGCAAAGGCTCGAGCATCCCTTGCTGAGTCAGTCAATCGCATCAGCCCAGCTCCAGCACGGCTGCTCAGACGGGGTGCATGGGGCAAGGCTCCCGCAGAGAGGGGAATTTGCCTTGTAAGCACCGGCTGTGTGGGAGCCAGGAGAAAGGTCTGTGTTTCCGTAACGCTGTGGCAGAGCTAGACCTACCCTGTCATCAGTCAGTCTTTTAAATCTGCCTTTTGTAGGACACGTGCAATAGTTGATAACTGCCTAATTTGGTGGTGTTGAGCTTGCTGGTTAGTGTTTGTAAAATGTTGTAGGAAGGCTAGGTGGTACTCTTGAGCTGGATTTTGCCAATGCTTACCCAAGAGGAAAAGTGCTGTGGAAATCAGCAGAGGCACTCGCTCTTCAGAGCCAGGTGCTCTCCTGCGTGCTGGGAGGTGGCAGAAGGTGCTCTGCTGGTCCTCAGGCTGCAGTCCAGATTCAATCAGGAAAACACTTAAGTGCGTGATTAATTTGAGGCATTGGCTTACTAGTGTTATTGCTGTTCAGTGTTTGTGTGTTTGGTTTGCTGAGCAGGGATAAACTGACGGGCATGATCTGCTGACCCCTGAGCTGGGGGAGCAGGTCCTTAATTCATGATGTCTTCTTTGGATAAGGCATAAGTGCATTTGATGAAAGGGTTTTCTTGTCTCAGGTGGAGCATCTTGTGCCGTCAGTACAAGCAGCATTTTTACACTGTCAGTCCAGGGAGCTGCAGGAGAGGTGAGTGCCGATGTGCACAGCAACACCTGCGTCCTCCGATACTGGCTCCTGCAAAGGACAGAAACATCTCGACAGTACAGTATTTCCCCTCTGGGACCTTTCAGACCTCTGAAACTGGTAGTGTTCACAGTCCTCTCAGTCATTCCTTTTAAAAGTAAGCTTAGTTTGTAAACAGTCAAAACCAGTTTAGTTTAGTAAATTTTACTGATCAGTAAGTGGCTGGAGAGCAGCCGACTGCTTATAGCTGGGACCTTTGGGCTGGCGAGCATCTGCTGCTGATCAGATTCAGCAGCGTGCAACTCACACCTGTGAATGTTCATAACAGCTGATAAACATATATAAACCCTCTATTAGCCATTTATTAGAGATATTTTATTAAAGATATGACCCTCAGTTTTACTAAGGTGAGAAAGAGGTTGTCGGGCATGGGGTGAGGTTTTGACAGCCCATTTCAGAAGGACTTGGGGCCAGTGAAGCACAGCACCAGCCAGCCCAGCTCTGGGAAGCGGGGTTGTGGCACTGAGCCGTTGTGCTGGGCTGTTGAAGCCCTGCTGGCATGGCTGTGTGGCTTGCAAGGCCTGAGCGTCTGGTCCTGTATCATTTTCCCCTTCAGCATGTGAATGTATTGGACTGTGGAGCTTTTTCTGAGATCTCTGCGCCCTCCCCTCTCACTCAGTGTAAATGCACTCTTTGGTTTGTAGCAGCTGGATTTTTGAAGGGTATATAGCCATTTAGGATAAAAATAAGAACTGCTCTAAATCCTGAGATGCCAATGTAGCCTTACAATCTGGCCCTATATTACTGTTGAAAATGGAATTTAAGCTTCTGTCTCCTTAAAGTGTCCTTAAAAGGTTTACTCCTGGACAAGTCTGTGCTCAAATTTAGAAAGTTTGCCATTCAACGTTGATTTGACCATACTAGGTATTTCACCAAGAAGGAATTAATGTAGGGAACAATGGGAGATGATTTTGAGGGGAAACAGCAAATAACATTGTTCAGAGGACAAACTTATATGAAGCTGAACTGTGAATTTCTAGGAAGATGCTGTTTGTCACAGAGAGACAGAATGTTATAAAAATGAAAAGATATAGCTGAGCTATACATTTTGCTTTTACTTTTCTTGGCAGCTACTGAAGCTGTGTATATTATGGATGTGGCACAGTATGCTGTGGGCTCCTGTGGTCCCTGTTGTAGCTATTCCCAGAGACCGCTGTACTGCTGTGGCATGGTCTGTACAGTCCTACAGACACGTGAGTCTAATGTCCTGTGAAAAGCGTCACAGATTATTGATAATAGGATTAAGATATCTGAGCATTTAGTTCTGCATTCATGTGTTTTCAAGTTGGTCCTAAATGGAAGAAAAATTCAGTGTAAGAAAGAATATACTTGAAAGACTGAACTTCTCAACCCAGCATCAAGAGGGATAAACTGTATTTAAACAATATGTTTAAATAAAGTCTGAATTGATACTGATTCATTCCAGATGAGACTTTGAGATCTGTAAGATGTGTGGGCCTGCTGTACTGTACTCTAAACTTTTTATCAGAAATAGTCACCCTCAGTACTCAAACAGGTATCTGCAAGACTTTGACAGATGATCGCGATCACGGCAAACAGTGGAGTCCCTGGCCCTGGCTTCTTATCAGCTCCAATGAGCTGGGGTGTTGGCTTGGAAACAATTCCTCAGGCTGCTGTGTTGGTGCAGAGATAATGAGTCAGTCTCGCAGGGCGCCTTCCCAGATCTGATAACGGCATTTTGTAAGTCATATAACTGTTCTTTGCCTCAGTTTCTCTGGGAGATGAGGACACCGGTTTCTCACTGAATACTAAGGTGAGAAATGCCAAGCAGATGCAGTGGTACGTGTCCAGTATTCTTTTTGTCCCTCATTTCAGCATACAGTTTTGTAAATCTCCATGCTCTGCAGTCTTCTATCAGTGCATTTTTTTAGTTTATGTTCACAGCATGATATTACTGTTTAATGATGTCTGGGGTTTTTCTGGTCTTCCTTAAAAGACCTGGCAGGATGACAAGCAATATTCCTTTTCTCCTTGGCTCCCCAGTACGCTTCCAAATACTCGGCATAAGAAAGCTTTTAAGTATATGCTCAAGACCTTCATTATTCAGGGTGGCATATAAACATAGTGTAATTTTAGGGATGTTTCTGAGTGCTTTTGTGAATAAAGATGTTTTCCCAAATCAGAACAATACTTCTGTGCAGGCTACCCAGCAAAGCTTTGTTTCTTTGGTCACTGGGAGTAAGGACACGTTCTGGTTTGAACTGCCGGCCCAACTAATTCAGTTGGTAGAATGACTTACCAGTAGCAGCCTGCTGGAAGGGTTGTGGAGAACCCCCTGCATTCCGAATCTCAATTCACTTGAACAGTAGTTTCTCTTTAGCTGTTACTTGGCTGCAAAGCCGAAGCTCTGCCTTGAGCATCACCACAGAGCACGGCATTGGTGGGTCACGGCGCTGTGGTACACGCGCTCTGAGCAGCTGCAAATGCTCCCTGAGATCTTCTTCTTTGTCTCTCTAATCCCTTTTCTCTTGTTTTGCTCGGTGGAGTCACACAAAAGGGCCATATGTATATATGTGTGTGTGTGTATATGCACATATGCATCAGATTCTGTTCGTCTTCGTGCTCGGGGCTGTGGAGCATGAAGAGTAAGAGGTGACCAGCTGCACACTGAGGCTTTCAGCAAAGGAAACCAAAGTCATCTCCAATTGTGAGAGTGTTTAATTGCTCTCTGCACAGTTCACTGACTTCAGGGCCCACAGGGACCCCTGTGATTCTCTTGCCTGAACACCTGCACGTCACAGCCGGTGGCATTTCATCCAGTGTTCTCTGCATTACAGCCATTAACATGTGGCTGAACCGGAACACATCTCTGAGAAAAACATCCACTCTCAATTTAAGCTTCTTTTATCAAAAAGGACCTCATAGAGTTAGAAGCAAATGAATTTCTAATATTCCAGATATGCACAGGACCCTTGGAATACTTCAGCTTGAAAGACTTCAGGTGACAGGCCAGCTACCATGTCCCACAGCATGCATATACAACTGTTAATTAGTGTACAGATTTTCTGCATTATTTCCTGTCTCAATTATTTTTGATTCGGTTTGTAGTCACTGAGCTTTTTAATGCCTGTTTCTACTTGACTGAGGTAGCAGATTAAGACACCGCGTAGCTTGTTCCATTTTGGGTCCCTCGATGGTAAAGCCTTCCAGTGTCACTGCAGCCAGGAGATGACCAGTTCAGGTCCCGGGATGCAGAGCTACCTGTGGCTTTTTGCACGTGCATGGGGTGCGGGGTGTTGCTTTTCAGTCCTGTTGTCAAACGTGCAGGCAGTATCCATGTAAACTTTCCTGGTTCTTTCAGATCTGGTTTCATCGTCCTTCCTCTTGCACTTGGCATCGTTCCCAAAGAGCTTATTTGCTGTCTGCATCAGCTGAGAAACTTTTTTATAAAATCTTGGCTGTCCTTCCTGTTGAGTAAAGTCCAGGATTGCTGTTGTCTGCTCACGAGCGTTGTTTCTGTGATGAGGATCTCGGGTAACGCTGGCATGAATATGGGCTTTCATTTGACTACTTTTCCAAGGTTTTGCAAACGAGACATTTCTTGCTTGCATGTAAGGCTTCATATTCTAGCAATAATAATGTAAAAGTTTTACTCCTTTCCACCATCTCAGATTCCCTGTATAGGTTTCCCCAGTTCAGTCATTTTTTTCTGATAACGTGCTCTTTTCTCAAGAACCACACCCAGCCTTTGCCCATCGCAGCATTTTGCGGTGTTATTTCATTGCATTTTCTGCACCTTTTACGAATTTTTCTGTGTATGTCTCGGCCCTAAATCAGTAGCCTAGGTAAATTATAAAGAAATACCTCTCCTGATTTTTGCTTCCGTTTTGTCCTAGTTGCTTGCATTGGCAAAACAAGGTCTTGAGCCTGCCAAGAGCCGAGTGCTCCGGCCGGAGTCCGTGTGACCCGTGCGAGGTGTTCGAGGCCCAATCCTGTAAAGCTCACTGAAGTCAGAGGAAAGACTCTCATTGATTTTGTTGGGCGCTGGATCAACATTTACTCTTTGGCAAATGCTTTACTGCCAAACATTTTAAGTTACTTAAATAAAAGAAGAGAGGTGTGGCAGCTGGAGCCCCTAAACCAGACAGAAGATCTCTGCGCGTGCGGTGGGAATGTCAGTGCCGCCTTCTGTGTTTGCAGGATGTTGTGTGTGGCGGGTAGGAAGAATTAACAAGAAGCAGGAGATTGTTTCAGCAAGATAGGTGTGTGCAGTATGAGCCCCTGTTGGTGATACACAAGTTAGGAAATGTGAAAATCCTGATGCGTTTGTGAGCAGCAAAGCCCCCATGGACGGGGAGGCAGGAGCTCAGGGGAGTGCGGACTCCAGGAGCCCCAGGGAGGACAGAGCCCACCCGCTGGGGGTGTACTGGCCGCAGCACCCGTCTCTGAAGGCAGAGGAGGGAGAACAGGGTCCATCTGCTACCAGAGGTCGCCAGTCAAGTTGTCTCAAGAGATCTGTATAATATATTTTTGCCTGTATGTGTTTACAAACACACTGATTCCCATTTGTGACTGTGAACTCATCTCTGTGCTTTCCTGGAATACATTTATTTTCTTCTGTGTTTGTGTCTGCTGTAAGAAAGACCTTGGCTCACTGTGACAAGCAAAAGAGTCATTATTTCTCCAGAAATATGAGACCTTTCAGGGAACCACAACCTGTGGCGGTGTTGCGAATGCCAGGATTTATATTGTGTTTCCCAACAAAGTGAAGGGCCAAAGAAAGAGAAAGAGGAGCGTGCAAGGGGCAAATGATTGAGAGGCAACTCCCAAACTTACAAAAAAAATGTGTTTTCACAAAGAGAAGAACCAGCTCGGTGTCTTCTCTTCTAGGGTACTGTTAGGGCAAATCTTGAAACTTTGGTACCTCTGAGATAAGTGCTTCTTGGGAGATAACAGCCTTGCACACCCTTCTTGCAGAGGACCAGTTCAAGACCAAGCAATTGCAACGTGAGGGCTTGGGAAATCTCTGTTTTCCTGCTTTCCTTTGCAAGCTAAGCAACCTGCCACGCCTCCAGATGTTGCAAATAGTGCATGGACCTGTGCTGAATATGTAATATTATTCTGATCCTTTGATCTTGCAGCACACTGCAAACCTCCAAGCCCCAACAAGCCCTGCTGAAACAAGGGAAATACTCATACTCCTACCTTTGCAGGTTTGGAAACTGAGGCACAGAGGTTTGCCTGCCCAGCGGTCAGTGGCTGAGGAATTCCAGCGACCTTGTGCATGGGGCCAGGATTTCAGGGTAAAGAGACAGTAATGTGCAATGGGGAAGAGTCTCCATTTGAGTAAAACCTGAACTATATAGCTTAAGTACAGGGAGGAGTATGTAGAAAATATATTTTGAGATATTTCCTCTCTTTCTCGCGCTCTTGCCCTCAGATGAGCCAACTGCATTCTGTTTGTCAGAAACAGAGTTTGTTCTGGATGGGGAAAGAGCTTGAATTTTTGGAGATGGCCTCATAGTTTAGTTCTGTGCTTTTATTATGATAAATTTTAGAAACCACTCAAAGTTCTGTATAGACACTTATGATAAAATGGTGTGTCTCCTTGCATGTTCTACTAAAAAATGCACTTTCATCCTAAGATCATAACTGTACAGATTTCCAAGCGAAGGGTAAAAAAGACAGAAAGGCTCTGTAAATATGCTGTACATTTTTAAAGGCAGGGCCAAGCAATTCTCTGTTGAATGTAACAAACAGAAATTATCTGTCTTTCATAAAGGCACCACTAGGTAGGAGAAAGTTTTGGACGACAGAGGAGCCCACTGAATGTGGAATGTGGGAGCGGGAGGAGGTGGGATGGCAAACAGCGTTCCAGCGGCTGGTGGGAAAGGTGCCGAAGGGCAGAGAAACAATAAGGGATAAATGGAAACTTTCTGAAGTCTCATGTAATGGTTTCTTCTTGAAAGCACACAACCCACAAACAAATAAAATAAATAGTTACAATACGATTTTCAGAAATTAAATTAAAATAGGATTTAAATGGAGACATTTAAGTTGGCTGATGGCTTTTAAACCAGAAAGCTGAGCACATGGAGAAGGTCCATGCAGCAGATTCATAGACTGGGTATGTCTAGGGAACTGTTTTGGGGCCAAGAAATTACAGTCTGCCTTTATGAATTGTGATGGAAGCAGCTGGGTGTGCACAGACCCTGTAAAGGAAGGGTGCTCTCGGAGGGGGTGCAGATGCCGAGGAGCTTAGAGCTGAGCTTACCTGGAGCGGCTTGGCACGGCACGTACTTTGTGTGTTCATATTTAACACTGCATGTCTGGGAGCGCTCCGGCCGTTGCTGGCACCTGCAGCAGCTGGTCCTAGCTTACATCTTAACACTTGAGAGCTGGCAAGACTGGGAGAGGGAAAAGTATCTCTAGGCTGGAGAGGCTTGAGTTTTGTTCCCATTGTGCAAGATGTGGAGCATCTTCAGCAAGTTGTTGGGTTTTTCGGGATTGTTTGTTTTATTTTTTCACCAACTGGGTATTAAATACTGTTTCCAGCTGTGCCAGCAACAAGCTTTTGTAAGAGCTGCTGTACCTCTTTTTGTCTCTGTGCCTCCTGCCACACCTTGTGTGGGGGTTTTGGTTGTAAATTCTTCAGGACAGGGAATCTCTCTTACTAGGGGCATTATTTGCAGCATGAGTTAACTCATCTCCAGTGAGTCGTACAGGGAATTGACAGAGGAGTTGGCTCACGCGTGATGATGCCATGTTACTGCTATGTAGGATAGCTAGCCCTTATTAAAAGCACCCTCCAAAGTTAAAGCTTTTCTGTATGAGTGGTACTTTGAGTGAGGGGAAGACTCACATTATTAGCTGAGTTAAATCAGTGGTGGAAACAAGTCCTAAGTAACTGTGCAGCCACTAACACATTGCATCTCCTCTTATCTGAGGCCACTAGACATTTTTGAAGTGAAAGGAGTGTTAATTTGAAGCTGTCCCCAGTGTTCGGGTCCCCTAAATAGTGATGTTCTCATCTGAGCAAACCGTTGAACTCTTGCAGACTTCTACAGCAGGATGCAAAGGACTTTCCCGTCTTCTCTGAATTGAACTGAAATAGTATTTATATGTTCTGGTACGGATTTTGGGGTAGGAGCAGGATAAATCTCTCTAACTGTGCCATTCAGTAGACACAGCTTTGTTTATTTTTTAAGCTGGCACAGAAATGCAGGATAAGCTTAGCTGACCACAAGCTATTAAGCGTTATGACTTGAATTGAATACTGAACAGTATTGTTAAAGCATAAAGGCAAACTCTGGAATAAATTAACAGGTCATATAATATCTCACATTTCCCAGAAATACAACAGCAGCCACTCATCTCTTTTCAACTACTTTCCTGGCTAAGGGTGAGATATTTCTGCTCTAACTCATGGCATCCAGAAATCAGACATTTACGTTTGCACTGGTCACAGCTGGAGCTGTGCTCCCGTTGCAGCTGACAAGGAGAAATGGGAACCTCCAGAGGGTGATTCAGCTTATCCTAAGACAGCCGTCTAAGATGGATCAGATGAATTGCTCTCAGAAGGTGCCTGTTTCTCTCCACTGAAGGAGTTCCTGTAACCACCTTCCCCTCCCAGGTATGGGCGATTATCGCTTCACTGACTTAAATGCTGGTGCTAGCGTACAGCTGTGTACTGCTGTAACTGGAGCAGGATGGTGCTGAGCACCATTTCCTTGCAGCATTGGGATATTTGGGAAGAAGAGCGTATTTGGTGCTTGCAGACTTCTGTTTGCCATTGGCAGATGGCAGGGCTTGTGCTGCACAGGGCAGATCTGATTCATCCAGAATATGTTTTGTTAGTTTTCCGTGTGTGAGGCATTCTGCACTTTAAGAGAATTTGTGTCGTGCCCTGATGGGAGTGGACACAGGTACGTTATGGTGAGCGGGCACGCTTGTGCATCTTTTCTCTCTCACAGGCTGCAGCAGATCTGAGAGCAAAACAGCTCATATGTCTGCCCTCGGGGTGAGTGTGGGACCTGGCTCCCCGTGGATTAAAGATGTGCAGAAGCTTGGGGGCTGCCAGAGCTGGCACTGGGGCTGAGCTCAGCCTAGGAGACAAATCCAGCTGGAAAGTGGAGTCAGCAGCCTGTGCACACTGCGGGGCAGTGCTGCCTGCTGTGGTAATAAACGCTATTCAAAATAGGCAACATCACTGCACTGCGATATCAGAGCTTCTGTAGCTGGACTTGATGCAATGGGCATCTCTTCTTGTAGTTGCTACGTTTCTTTGAGCTGGCTTAGGAAAGGGTTTTACACTTGTGTTCTGGAGCAATTGCCTCACGTTTGTATTTTTATTATTTCTGGGAGGCAGCAGGCAAATTGCTTTGAGACTGAAACGATTTTTTGTCTGGACACTGTCTGCTACAAATTCAGAATCCCAGAAACTTTGATTGGAAGACTGGAGCTCATTGGAGTAGGAACTTCCAGGATTAGACCCTAAAATATATGTTGTTATACCAAATAATACATATTACTGCTTAAAATAGCATAGTTAGAAAGCTGTGGCTGGCATCCAAAGCTTGACATCCATAGTTCTGTTGCCAGGATATTTTCCCACTAAAAGTGAATTAAAAACATAAAAATCAATGTCTATTTAGACTGTTCATTATTATTGCTTGGTTAAGTATAAACAATTTGTCAACACATAACAGACACTTGGAGAGGCCATTTCCTTGCAATAACACAAATCTGAAATTCTCCTGGCTGTTGCCTAACCTGGCACTCACAACCTTGGATCCAACTGCACAACTCAGAAGTTTTGAAACTAGCCTTCAGAGCTAGGCTTTGGTAAAGTTTCTCAGCAGTGTATAATTATTCCCATTATACCTGTCGTCAATGATTCATTGACCGCTGAGGCATACATACGAGCTATTTTTCTCTTTATGACTTTTCGGGGGAATGATTCACCGGTTCTAAGTGTACATTATCATATGACTAAAGAAGAAAAGAAGACAAATGGAGTGAAGCGCCACTGAGATTTTCCATATTAAAACAAAAAAGAGTTTGGTCAATAAAATTGTGATGCTTCTCCCACATAAGGCCAGCAAACATCTGTAAAGCTTCAAAACAGCCAGAATCCATACAGCTTTACTTTGGTTTTACACTTCTACAATTCAGTATGCTGAAATCAGTGGAGTAAAACAAAGTAAATACAGCTGGGGAAAGATGGGGTATATTAGCTTTTCTTCTGAATGGCTTGACCATTCTCTGCTCAGAGGTTGGTCCTTCATTGTTCCTCACTGACCCAGATGCCAGGGGAGAGCTCTGTCCTAGCTGTGCAGCGAGGAGAGCAGGATGGGTCGTTCGGCCGTGGTGGCGAGGATGCTCACAGCACAGCTGTTCTGCTGGGTTTGGCTACAGGAGAGGGAGGGATCCTGGTCACTGACTCTAGTTGAATGACTCTGGGAAATGGTGGGGCAGCTCTTGGAAGTAAAGTCAGTGGTGTCAGCGGTGGCGAAAACCCCAAGCAGTCACAGGACTACTTTGACTTCAGTAACTTTGTGTGAGTTTTGTAGCCCCATAGGTCAACATGAAGATGGGTACCAAGTACCATGTAAGGTGCTAACTGAAAGCTAGAAAGGAAAAATATCTTCCACTGCAAAATCTGGTCAGCAGAGCAAGATGGTCTGTTGAGCAACAGGGAAAATAGATTTATGTGTCACTGTTAGCTTCTGTGAACAAGCCAAATTGCTCTGGCACAAAACACATGATATTTATTCACAAAAATGTGGAATTAATTGCTATCATCCACATTTTTTAATGGGAACATATTTCATTTTTTGGTTACAATAGTCCTGAGCCTCAGTCATTGTGAGGAGCAGGGCTGCCCTGCCGTGTGAAGGGCCTGACAGGAACGGCGGTGGGTCCGGTGGGGCAGGGAGGGAGGGCCATGGAAACGGCCGTCCTGCAGCAGCCTTTCAACGGAGTTCACTTACATCCCTGTGGAGTCACATGTATGTCCTAATACAAAGGTCTACTTACATTAGCTTGTTACTAAGAAAATAGTCTCCCGGACATTTCACTTATTTCACTGGCTGTTACATTTAGTTGATTTTCCTCTTCTCTGGCTTTTCTTTCAAAAGCGAAGGAGGTGAACTGTCACCTCTCCTCCTCTCTGTCTGTATCTCTCTTCATGGCTGACCTGACCCATCTTGAAACCGAACCATGGGTTTCCTTTGTCTTAGATCCAAAATGTTCTACCTAGGTCACCCGGGCTCTTGCCAAACATTGTCCTCTAGCCATCTGAGGCTTTGTCGTCTTCTCCTTCCCCTCCCGCTCTATGGTCAAACCTGCATTTTGCACCAGGGCACTCTTCTCTCGTCAGAGCCACCAAAACATCCTCCTGCTGTGCTCTGCTCGGCTTTCCCCCCTGCTTGGAGCACAGGAACGCCTGCTCTGCGGTGGGCTGCTTTGGGACGGAACAGCACTCCTTGGGCATAGAAATTACAAGTACTAATTCCTTCAGCCTGT